>NC_057400.1:45915915-46150644 GCF_019320065.1 Cervus canadensis
AATATCACTTAGAAAAGATATACTTAACTATCTAGATTTTAACAAAATATTCTTTATAGAAATGGGTTATATAATCTTTACCACAGAAACACCAAATCTGCGCCTAATCAAGAGAGTCAATTAAATAAACCAGCTCTCATTCACTTTCTCCATCGGAAGACATCCATTTAGCACAGTGTTTCTCTTTAAATGCAACAGCAGCCTCTGCTGGAGAAAGGATGCTTTCTAATACCAAGTATTAGCTTAAACCTATTTTGTACTGGAAGAACTCAGATTCTTTCCATTTCTTGCTTTGAAAAGTTAAAATAATTTTCAAGGTCTTAAAGATGTGCGAGCTTTATCAAGTATATCCTTTCTGATTTTGGGATAAGTTGGATGTGCCTCAAGAACCTGCAAACACACAAAAAATAAAACAAAAACATAATTCGTTATCAAGAACTGGGGAGCCACAAAACTTACTAACAATGGCATTACAGTTGCGATTACATTATAATAATATTGCAAATACAACAACACTTTTTAAAGGTGACATCCGAGATGTGACATGATGACCTATTTCTATTAACAGCAGTTAGATGAAAATGGTAAAAATGTACCACTACATGTGGAAAATACAAGATATAATTATTTCCTTAATAGATCAGTTATAGAAAACAATTATGATCAATGATTTAAGATACTTTTTAAAATTTAGCTATTTATACATGATATTTAACAAATCCTTAGAGATATGTTTACCCAGGAGTACACATCAGATTTACCTGGAATGATTTTGAAACATACAAATTTCCAGGTCTACTGAGTTGAAGAGTAGGGTGGTAGTCATAAAGAAAGAAAAATCAAAACTCCACAAATGACTCTAATATATAACCTTAACCTTAATGTGAAATGTTGCCTTACATAGAGACTTAGTAATCAATAGCAATCACTGGAGCCAAGTATTCACTACAATGATGCTGACACAGTTATCTGGGATAAGGTACACTACATAATTCTCTACTAAGGTGCTTTTCTCGGAGCTCCCAACAATATTTAGTACAATGCCTTGTATGAATATCAATGTGATAATGTATATATAAAGAAATTGCAAATTCTAAAACTGCAACTCAAAAATTTGTCATTTAGCAAGGGATCACTTAGTCAGAAATCAATTGTCAGTTGCTCAATCATGTCTGCTGCTTTGCAACCTATGGACTATAGCCTGCCAGGTTCCTCTGTCCATAGAATTCTCCAAGCAATAAAATTGGAGTGGGTAGTCATTCCCTTCTCCAGCGGATCTTCGAAACTCAGGGATTGAACTCCGGTCTCCTGCGTTGCAGGCAGAGTCTTTACTGTCTGAGGCATCAGGGGAGCCCAGAAATCAATTACAGAAGTATAACTGTATGGCTTCTAAATGACAAATATACCTCTTTAATTTATAAATCTGAGTCCTCTAATAACCAGACTTCGACACAAACATAAGAACTTCTATTCAGAACAATGACCTGGAGAATCTATAATAATCTTCAGATATTTTCTGAATTAAGGATTAAGTTTGTTTAACATGCTTCTCCTCTAGCCTCCTTCTTTAAATTGACAAACCTTATTTGAGTCCTAATTAAAAACATGTTTTTGATTTAAGTAAACTTTATTTTCTAAACTTTGAAAACCGGTAATTTCTTCCAGATGTATCTGACGAGGCACTGAACCAAAATAGTACATCCTCTATCTCTATTCATGTACAACTTGATATTAAACAAAAGTAGGAAATAGCACATCTGAAAAATTTTAAGAAATGTAAATTTAAGTGTTACCTGGTGACATACGTCAATTGCATCCACATATCTTTTTGCTTTTAAGTAATTAAATGCCAGTTTGTATCCTGTAAAGACAAAACCCCCAGCAATGATATAGTATTATTTATTTATAGAGCACACTGTTAGTATTACCTTTCATGGCTTCCTCCTTTGTTTGCTTATGCTAATATTAGAGAACTCTTAGTGGAGGGTGTGGGTGTATTATGTGTGTGTGTGTACTTAGTGACTGTACTATGATAGAAACGATAAGATAACAGAAGGTGGAGTGATATAAAAGGAGAACAGGTACCAAAGAAAATGGAGTTGGAACAAAGGACCACCGTTGGGCTAGAAGATGGCCAGCCATCCCACAAATATGGTTTTGCAACTTACTAGAAAAGCCCCATTTGTTTCAGATTACAGTAAAAACTGATCATAGAGCAGTAAGTGATAACACAGCAATTCCTTTATACAGTACTGATGTACTTAACACATCAGGCAAACTGGTGCCTGAGGTTTACATTCTGTTAGGAAAGAACGTAAGTTATTTAAGTAATTATGGAAGTACATGAATGATTTCAGAACTGAGATAAATACTATGAAACAAAGGCACAGGCCAAGAGCACTGTAATAAGAAATGTGGGGTGGGTGTCAGGCAATGTGTGAAACCTGAAGGAAGAGGCATAATGTAGGCCAAAGGGGTGGGAAGAGAGAATTCTGTTAGGCAAAGAGAACTGCCACGGAAAGGCCAGAGGCAGAGGGAGACGCGGCAGCCAAATGGACCTGGAGCGCTGGAGGAGCAGAGGGCGCTGCAGCAGGGGGCTGACTCAGAGGCAGAGCATTAGTCATTAGACGGCCACGTCAGCCACATGTGATGTTGAAATGGCACACTGCAAGGGTTATTTATTTATTTAAAATTTTTAGTTATTTCTTTTTGGCTGTACTGGGTCTTACTGGGCACATGCTTTCTCTAGTAACTGCAATGAGTGGGCTTTCTCTCGGTGAGATGAGCAGGAGCTGCTCTTCAGTTGCGGTGTGTGGGCTTCTCACTGCGGTGGTTTCTCCCGTTGTGGAGTACAGGTTCTAGGTTCGCAGCCTCAGAAGTTGCTGCATGGGCTTAGTTAACCTGCAGCAGGTGGAATATCCCCAGACCAGGGATGGAACCCATGTCCCCTGCATTGGCAGGCAGATTCTTAAACAGCTGGACCACCGGGAAGTCCAAATACTGACATTTCTGAAGAAAATTTTAATACATTCTTAAATAACTGGTGTTCTGTAATAAGAATGCCAATTTCATCTCCTTAGTTTCTTTAGTAATAAGCAAACTGAGGAGATGAAAAAGTAGATTCAATAAATAAGATATAACACAATGAAAAATAATATGTAACTAATAAATAATATATTTTGCTTTACCACTTAAAAATATGAAAAGGAAATTTGAATGCTCCTCTTGGACTTTAATCAAAGGATCCTTGAAGAAAATTTTTAGAATTTCAAAACAATGTTTTAAAAGAATTATTGGCTAATGCAATCATGGTAGCAAGAAGGAAGGAACAGAAATTATCTAAAATTCATAGTATTCAATTCACACACACAAACACATACACAATTAGAAATGTCCAAGATGAACACAGTATCAGAGAGGTAAACTTAATATCATAGGAAAGGAATTATAAAACAGAATAATAAATAGTTTGTGACATTTAAAAAGAAAAACAACTTAAACATGTCATGCCAAATATGGAAACTAGAACCAAAAAAACCTGGACATAACTTTTGGCTTCCGGTTTCCTGACTAGCTTTGAGACCTTAGGCAAGTCACCGTTAGCTGTCAATTTCAAGTTTCTGCATCCAAAAATGGGAAAGATAGCCCTGCTAATCTCTTAATGTAAATTTAAAGATCAAATGAAATACTTGTGAAATGCTTTAAAAAATTTCAGAGTACCACACAAATACTAATGTTTTTTTTAAACTGTGATACACTAAAGTAGAAGCAGAAAGTTGTCATATTGAAACAAACTCGATAGATCATTTCCTGCAAAAAAGAACTTTAGAGAGGAAATGAAGAGCTACACATGGCGAAGAACATGTGTACCACAGTTTCATTACACCTGTCAGGCTTCTAAGAATTCAACTCTGTGTAATCAGGAAAAAAAAAAAAATGGGGGGAGAGAGCCTGAGCTCGTGAAAGCAAGAAAACAAAAGCACCAACAGTGTAAACAGCCCCGTGACTGTCACGTAGCCCGGGAACGACTGTGAAGAGAGAAACACGGCTGTGTCCTCCTCGCAGTGGGCCTCAGTTCCTGGTGTCATTCACAGTGACAGCGCTCAGGCTTGAATTCTATGAAAAGAACACAGCTATGATTTTTAGGATTTCCTGCAAATGAAAAAAATGCATCATGAACTTGGCCAGAAAGGCTGGGAGTACTGGATGCAATGATAATCTTAAAAAGAGAAACTGTAAGAATTAATTGAGAGCCTCAGAGAAATGTCTGTTAAAGAGAGGTCAGAGGAACTGATAAAATCACCTATAAAGTTCAAAGAGAACACAATGAAAGAACGAGTGACCTGGAATCTATTTGCTGGTCTTTGAAGGAACAGAGTATTTAAATAAGTAAACTTCTAATTGCATTCCTTCTGGGGAATAAAGCATCGGAATTACATATATTTTAAGGATTTTAAGGAATTTTCATATTACAAGCGGACTTTATTCTGTAACATGAACAAAACCTGAGAAGGAAAAAATACTGTCTACAAATTAGTTTCTGTGCTCTGAACAAGTCTAGTAAAATAACAGACCTGAGAAAAATAAAAGGTAGGGGAAGTCCTGAACTGACAGCAGAAGATGACCTATGTGACTGTAGATTAAATCTGAGTCATTACCGTGACACAGATGCTAAAAAGACAGATGTCATCTTGAGTTGAATTATCAACTACTCAATGCCTCATTTAAAAAAAAAAGCTTCATTATACATACAATTCATTCTTAAATCACACTTAACAATTTTTTCATTTCTAGTACAACAAATCAGGAGGGACATGGACAAAAACAGTAGCCTTTTCCAAACTTATTTGGCCATGAAATCTAATCTCTTCACGGTCAACTCTTTTTTAAAGAAGTTAACTATCAGGATCTCACCCGGCATTCCAAAGCAAGTTTGGGAAATACTATTTGAGAGTTTTCAGGAGACAGCAAGGAGGGCGAAAGACTTCATAGCAAGTCTTGGGAAGAATGAAGACGCGCCTGAGAACTGTCTGGCGAGAAACAGGAGAGACATGATGGAGTTTGCAGTTCGAGGGCCATTATGTATAAGCGGGGAAGAACTCTGTGGGCTGCTCCAGAGAACAGACAGGGCAGTGTCAATGAAGCTGCTTTCAGCTCTACACAAAGAAAGAGAAGCCTGGGGGTGAGCTCCCTCACAATGCGGGTGTCAGTGGTTACCAAGTATATTCCAGGTGCCGCCCATCTGTTAGGGACGTTGGCGACCAGCCTTCCTCAAACCAATAGTCTACCACTGGGACAGGATGATGTTTCCAGATGCTCAGGGGGAAAAAAAGTTCCATAGTCAACTTCTTGTGGGAAACGTGTTCTCTGCGTGATATCCACCACAATGCATATTAGGGCTTAGAGTCTTTGAGAAGTTCTGCAGTAAAGCAACCAGCAGAACTTGATTTAATGCAATGTTTTTCTCACTTCTTTCACAATGAACACTTTCTCCCACAGTATTACATTTTTCAATTAGAGGGTGAAGGGAGAAAGGGGGCAGAATTAGATTAGAAGTCCTCTAAGGCAACTGAGGTCGAGTCTGAATCTCAGCAAACTATATGTAATAAATTAGTAGCTAATAATCTATTATGAATGTACAATTTATTTTTCAGGAATGACAAAGGATGTTGGCTGTTAATGTATATTTTTTCCTTAACAAGAAAATCAAATTCATTTAAATGAAGGTTTACACATAAAACCCACGTTTCCGGTGAAAACCTAGTGTTCAAATTCTAAACTCACCTACTGCTGGATTTGTCTGGTTGCTATGTTTCCATGCCATCTCATAGTTTAAGGCAGCATCCATATATGCTTGCTCTTTTTCCATAATGTAGCCCATATATTCATAAGCTTTGCAGCATGACTGAAAATAAATACAAGATGTGTCAATAGATTAAGCTTGATATCACTAAGATTTTATGGAGTGCTTATGACTATAGAGGTCAGTCATATTAACTTATTTAAATGGCCCATAAAACAGTGGTTTTCAGTCTTGGCTATGCAATCACATCATCTATGGGACTTAAAAAGATTCTGATGCCCAGCCCCCATCCCAGAATCAGGATTTCTGGGTGAGAGGGAAGGACATGTTTTATACATATACTTAACACTTTTTATTACAAATAATTTTAACAGATATAGAAATAACAGTATAATGGACCCCATGAATCCATTTCTTTAACAATTAATGCCTAATACCATCTCACTTCTACCCCATATTTGTCCCTCTGTATTGTCAGACAAAAAAATCCTCAGATACTATATCATTGCAGTGATAAATATTTTAGTATATCTCTTTAAAATAAGGACTTTCTTTAATCATAACCACAAATTATCATACCTAAAATATAACAACTCCTTGACATTACCAAATATATAGTCACTATTCAAATTTCAAATAGCCTTAACATGATTTTTTGTTTGCTTGTCAGGATGAGGATCTAAATAAGGCTCACACACTGTGACTGGTTTGAAATGTCCCTAAGCTTCCTTTTGATCTAGAGGTTTCCTCTCTGTCTCTCTCTTTCCTTGCAATTAAATGTAGGAAAAAAATGAATGTTTATCCTAGAGTTTCTCACAGTCAGATTTAGTTGAGTGCATCCTTGTGGTAGTTATATAATACATTCCTATGTCATTGATATTTCCTGGAAATTGTATTAGATCTAGAGGTTTGGATCTGATTTTGATTTGGGGGAAAGAGATGAAGCTACTTACTTCATAGACCACTGCTCTGCCAAGCCACACTGCTCCTCAGGAAAAAGAAAAAATGCACAATGCTGCATACATGTTTTTAGGTATCTTATAATGGCTATTTTTTCCCCAGAATGTTAATTTAAAAAAATTTGAAAAACAGAAAAGTAGGTATATTATAACTCATATGTTGTTTGTTATTTTTATGTTATTTTTCTATTTACTGTAATTTCACTTTCCTTTAATTCAAGAAGATACACCACTAATATTTTCATGAAAACTATTAACCATTAAAAAATATAAACATGGGATCAGGGTACATACACATTTACCCTTTTGCTGAAGGCTTCAATATAGCTGAGCATAGCACTGTAAGATCTTGTTTCACATTTTGATACATTTTTTTAATTTTTAAAAAATACTGCATAAATATCATGCATCTTGATGTGATGTACTGAGTGTTTATGTCCCCCTAAATTTATATGCTGAAATCCTAACATCCAATGTGACGGTATTAGGAAGTGAGGCTTTGGGGAGGGTCATTTGGGTGGAGCCCTCCTGAATGGAATTAGTGCCCTTATAAAAAAGGAGCCCAGAGAGCTCTCCTGCTCTCTTTTTTCTGCCCTGTGAGGACACAAGGAGAACTCAGTAGTCTGCAACAGGGAAGTGGGCCATCACCAGAACCCAATCATGCTGGCACCCTGATTGCAGACTCCAGCATCTATTAACAAAACTGTGAGAATAAACTTCTGTTGTTTATAAGCCACCCAGTCTGATACTTTGTTATAGCAGGATCACTTAAGATAATTACATTAAGGGTCCCTTTACAGTTTGGACCCAGAGTGAGTGTTTCACTGGTCTCACCCCCAGTCTGACTCTGTCAGATCGTGTGTTCTTCACTCAGGAGGCACATAATGTCCTGTGATGTTATACCCATTCATTAATTCAAAATGGTTGGAAAATATTGACATTCTATCATTCTTTCCTCATTGCTTCATCAGCTGGACAACATCTATAATGAGAAACATCTCCTTTTCCATCATTTCATTTCCCAGCAGTATTATTCACACAGAAATGGCAGGAGAGATACTTAATTCTTTCCCTTTACTTGCCAGCTTTAGAAATAATAGTATAATAGTTTACTAGCATATTTCAGTGGTGAACAATTAGGTTTTTTTTTTTTTTTCTTTTCTTTGTTATATCTTTGTAAACTCATGGATTTAAACCTATTTGGTGTGTTACTCAATGCAGTCATCACTGATGCCTGAAGTGTCTCAGCTTCGGCTAGCGAGAGTGTCCTTGAGTTGGCTCTTCAGTCCCTGACATGACTCCAATCATCTCTGATAGCTTCCTTGCCATCTGGTATGACAGGATGGTCTAGTCGTATCTTGTACATTTCCTGCCCAGGATCTGGATGATCTCCATTTTTAAATTATGTAATTCAAAGTTTCTAAGCTCTCGTTCCTGATCTCATGCTTCCCATATGGACATGCCTAAATAACCATCGTGTTCAACCTCTAAATCAGCCATCATGTTCAACCATGCAATGTACTGCTGTCTGAGTTCTGGCAAATTGAAATTCTACCTGTATCAAAACCTTAATTCCCATGAAATCTTACTTACATAGGTCAGTTATTTGGCAATTTATATTTTTTAAAGTCTATTAATAAGTATTGTGTTTTCTTAAGGCCAGTGTAGCTTAAATCACATGTAGAAACCATAAGTTGATAAATGTCTTAATACTTTTGGTTTTTCAAGTCTCTAAAAAAAGTAGCTTAATAGTATTAGGTGATCATGACTTCTCTTTAAAAAACAAATGATCCATTTTGAATTCTAATTGGCTCAAAGAGAATAAACCATAGATTTACTGTGATTAAGACTTTGAAGTAACTGATAAGAATCCATAAAGATAAATACCCTTAAGTTTCTAAGTTGAGCACAATTATTTCTCAGTAAATAGGAACATTCTTAAAAAAGGTCATAAAAAGACATCCTTTTGGGGGCAATTAAACACCAAAATGCACTGTTCATAAAGAGCCTTAAATTCTAAGGACTTCAAGATTTTCAATTTTATACCTAATAATAAAGACATTTTATTAAACAAATCAAATGCTGAAAAGACTTCCCCCATAAAATATATTATGCAGAGTGTATTCTAATAATGTGAAAACAACATGCAGCTGCAGTAAATTCATCAGGAGTATTTAATAGGAGGGACAGACGTCCGCAATTAATGTTCTTCTGCAATTTTCATTAGTTCTGGGATGAGATGGATAATCACAGGCAAATGCTTGACATTCCAAAACACTTTTGGTAAGTAGGGCAAACCACAGCTGAAACTTGAAACTGCATACATCTTTATTTTATTTTCAAGGGCAAATAGCTTATTATTAATGTTTATATCCTGATTGTGGTAGAAATAAACATTTAATTTTCCCAAAACACAGAGAAATCCCTAGAAATGGACCAATACTCTCTAAAGCCTATTATAGAATGTTTATACAACCAAGGCTAACAATCATTCTTTCCTCCTCAGTCTCCTACCCTGTGGGCTTCCCTGGCAGCTCAGCTGGTAAAAGATTTGCCTGCAATGCAGGAGACTCCAGTTCGATTCCTGGGTCGGGAAGATCCCCTGGGGAAAGGACAGGCTACCCACTCCAGTATTCTTGGGCTTCCCTGGTGGCTCAGACGGTAAAGAATCCGTCTGCAATGCAGGAGACCTGGGTTCGATCCCTGGGTTGGGAAGATCCCTTGGAGGAGGGCATGGTAGCCCACTCGTGTTTTTGCCTGGAGAATCCCCATGGACAGAGAAGCCTGGCGGGCTGCAGCCCACGGGGTCGCAGAGTTGGACACGACTCAGCTCAGCACCTACCCTGTTATGCCTCAGGCACCGTTTTATCAGATCCTCGGCCATGTCATATTTTGCTGACTGAATATAAATATCGGCAAGCAGCAGCCAACTCCTCTCAAAGTCCTCAGCATCAATAGGATTCCAGTTCATTTTTGCAATCCGCTTCAGCTGATTTCGGGCCCGGGGAGTTTGTTTCAAGATCATATGAGCTGTTGCCATTCCCAAAAGTGCTGGAACATGATCCTTCTGTAAGAAAACAGATGTTTAGACCCCCAGATAAACAAACATAAAATGTCTCATGTTTCAAAGAGAAACACATGGAAAGTAGCAAGTGCCACATAATATAAGGCCTGGCCTGTGGATTCTATCTCTGGCTTCACTTAAATACTGTGATATCGTCATTATTTAGAACATCAACTAACCTCAAGCTACCAGGAAGAACCATCTGGTCAAGGGAATTCAGTAAGAAGGCAAGTGCCATAACCACACAATTCCAGGCAATAAGGACAACTTGATTTTTAATGGAGTTGACTGTTTTGGTTTTGTACAGAAATAGAAAAAATAAAATTCTATCTCAATGTAGTCCTAATTGTACATTTATCATTCTGGTTCCTTAGTTATTTCACCTGTAAATCAGATAACCAACAGAATGATATACCTGCAAATGATATTCCTTATCTAGACTGACTTCTATTGCTCCTTTCCCTATCCCTTTTCATTTTATTCAAAAGCATTTTCTTCCAATAAAGTGTGACCAGTGAAATGTTATTAAGGCATGCAATGAATTAATCACTTGGGAATTATATGAAATAATCTCATGCCTTAAAATATGCCTTTAGATTTGGACTCTGCAGATCCTTAATAGTGACTATAAGAGAGATGTGATGTTTTTAAAGATAGAGTTCAAAGTTAGAAAATGTCACTCTGTGAAATCAACAAGCTAATAAAAACTGGTATAAAATGGAGAGGGGCTTCCCTAGTGGATCAGTTGGTAAAGAAGCTGTCTGCAATGCAGGAGACCCGGGTTTGATCCCTGGGTTGGGAAGATAACCTGGAGAAGGAAATGGCAACCCACTCCAGTGCTCTTGCCTGGAGAATTCCAGCACTAGCCATCTATTCAGAAAATTACATACTAATTATTGCTTTGGTATGTTATCTGATAAAGCTAAAGTGCTTCTTAAATTTCAGCAGAGGGATTATGATGATTTTTTTGTGTGTATGTGTGTGCACAAATTTGCCAGTTCTTTTTTTTTTCCCTTTTAAAAAAATTTCATTATTATTATTATTTTTTTTAATACCAGAAACATTTTGTATTGGGTATAGCCGACTAACAATGTTGTGATAGTTTTAGGTGAACAGTGAAGGGACTTAGCCATATATATACATGTATCCATAGCTCAGCTGCTAAAGAATCCACCTGTAATGCAGGAGACACCAGTTTAATTCCTGAGTCAGGAAGGTCCCCTGGAGAAGGGATAGGCTACCCACTCCAGTATTCTTGGGCTTCCCTGGTGGCTCTGATGGTAAAGAATCTGTCTCCAATGCGGGAGACCTGGGTTTGATCCCTGGGTTGGGAAGATCCCCTGGAGGAAGGCATGGCAACCTACTCCAATATTCTGGCCTGGAAAATCCCCATGGACAGAGAAGCCTGGCGGGCTTCAGTCCATGGGGTTGCAAAGAGTCGGACATGACTGAACAATTAAGTACATTTCTCCTCCAAACCCCTTTCCCATCCAGGCTGGCACATAACATTGAGCAGAGTTCCATGTGCTATACAATAGGTTTTTGTTGCTTATCCATTTTAAATATAGCCGAGTATACATGACCTTCCCAAAGTCCTTAACTATTATTTCCCCCTCCTGCAACCATGAGTTCATTTCTAATCTGTGAGTCTCTTTCTGTTTGGTAAGTAAGTTCATTTATATCATTACTTTTTAGATTCTAGATATAACAGATATCATATGATATTTCTTCTTTTCTGTCTGATTTACTTAACAGTACAACACTGTCTAGGTCCATCCATGTTGTTGTAAATGGCCTTATTTCATTCTTTTTAATGGCTGAGTCATATTCCATTGTATGTATGTACCACATCTTCTTTATCCATTCTTCTGTCGACGTATATTTAGGTTGTTTCCATGTCCTGGCTATTGTAAACAGTACTGCAAAGAACAATGGGGTGCATGTATCTTCTGGGGCCATGTTTTTCTCTGGACATGGGCTCAGGAATAGGATTGCAGGGTCATATAGTAGCTCTGTTTTTAGTTTTTTGAGGAACCTCCATACTGTTCTCCATAGTGGGTGTACCAATTAACATTCCCACCAACAGTGCAGGAGGGTTCTTTTCTCTCCACACTCTCTCCAGCATTTGTGAATTTTTTGAGTGTGAGGTGATATCTCATTGTAGTTTTGATTTGCATTTCTCTACTAACTAACAATACTGAATATCTTTTCATGTGCCTATTGGCCATCTGTATATACTCTTTATTTTTTTAACTATTTTTTTTTTGTATATACTCTTTAGAGAAATGTCTATTCAAGTCTTTGGCCCATTTTTTGAGTGGGTTGTTTGCTTTGATGCTATTAAGTGTCACAAGCTGTTTATAAACTTTGGAGACTAATCCCTCATCAGTCACATCATTTGCATATATTTTCTCCCAATCTGTGGGCTGTCTTTTCATTTTATTGTTTCCTTTGTTATGCAAAAGCTTTCGAGTCTAAGTAGGTCCCACTTATTTTTTCTTTTACTTCCATTATTCTGGGGGATGGACTAAAAAAGATATTGCTGTGATTTATGTCAGAATATTCTGCCTGTGTTTTCCTCTAATAGATTTTAAATGTCCAGTTCAACATTTAGGTCTTTAATACATTTTGACTTATTTTTGTATATGGAGTTAAGGAATAATCTAATTTCATTTTTTTTTTTTTTTTATATGTGGCTCTCCAGTCTTCCTAGAACCATTTGTGGAAGAGACTGTCTTTCTGACATTGTGTAGTTTTGCCTCCTTTGTTACAGATTAATTAACTACAGGTGCATAGGCTTATTTCTGTTTTTTTGGTATGCTGTTCCACTGATTTATACTTCTATTTTTGTGCCAGTACCACACTGTTTTAATGACTGTAGCTTTGTATAGTCTGAAGTCAGGATGCCTGGTTCCTCTGGCTCTGTTTTTCTTTCTCAAGATTGCTTTGAATATTTGTGGTCTTTTGTGTCTCCATACAAATTTTGAGACTTCTTTGTTCTATTTCTGTGAAAAATACCATTGGTAATTTGATAGGGATTGCATTGACTCTGTTGATTCCCTTGGGTAGCATAGTCATTTTGACAATATTGATTCTTTCAATACACGAACATGGTATACCTTTCCATCTGTTTATGTCTTTTTTTATTTATTTCATCAGCATCTTCTAGTTTTTGGAGTACAGGTCTTTTGTCTCCTTCATCATCATCAGTTCAGTCACTTAGTCAGGTCCGACTCTTTGTGACCCCATGAACCACAGCACGCCAGGCCTCCCTGTCCATCACCAACTGCCAGAGTCTACCCAAATCCATGTCCATTGAGTTGGTGATACCATCCAACCATCTCATCCTTTGTCTCCTTAGGTAGGCTTATTTCTAGATATTTTATTCTTTTTGATGTAATGGTAAACGGAATTGCTTCTTGAATTTCTCTTTCTGCTCTTTCATTGTTAGTGTATAGAAATGCAACAGATTTCTGTGTATTAATTTTGTAACCTGCAACTTTACCAAATTCATTGATGAGTTCTAGTTGTTTTCTCGTAGCATATTCTATGTATAGTATCATGTCATCCACAAACAGTGACAGTTTAACTTCTTCTTTTCCAATCTGGATTACCTTTACTTCTTTTTCTTCTCTGACTGCTGTGGTTAGAACTTCCAAAACTATGTTGAATAAAAATGGTGAGTGATGCAGCTCAATACCAGAAAAATGAACCAACCCAATCAAAAAGTGGGCGGAAGAACTAAACAGACATTTCCCCCAAACAAGACATACAGATGGCTAATAAACACATGAAAAGATGCTCAACATTACTCATTATTAGAGAAATGCAAATCAAAACCACAATGAGGCATCATCTCATGCCAGTCAGCATGACTGCCATCAAAAAGTCTACAAACATCGCTTCTCGGCCTTTTGGCTAAGATCAAGTGTAGTATCTGTTCTTATCAGTTTAATATCTGATACGTCCTCTATCACGAGGACAATATATTAAATGGATTTTTGGAGCAGGGAGTTGGAATAGGAGCTTGCTCCGTCCACTCCACACATCGACCTGGTATTGCAGTACTTCCAGGAACGGTGCACTCCCCTCGGGGGAGACAGAAAAAAAAAAAAAAAGTCTACAAACAATAAATGCTGGAGAGGATATGGAGAAAAGGGAACCCTCTTACACTGTTGGTGGGAATGCAAGCTGGTATGGGCTTCCCTGACAGCTCTGTTGGTAAAGAATCTGCCTGCAATGCAGGAGACCCTGGTTTGATTCCTGGGTCAGGAAGATCAACTGGAGAAGGGATAGGCTACCCACTCCAGTATTCTTGGGCTTCCCTGTGGCTCAGCTGGTAAAGAATCTTCCTGCAATGTGGGAGTCTTGGGTTTGATCCCTGGGTTGGGAAGATCCCCTGAAGAAGGGGATTACCTCTAGGATTACCCCTCCAGTACTCTGGCCTGGAGAATTCCATGCACTGTACAGTCCATGGGGTCACAGAGTTGGACATGACTGAGAAACTTTCACTTTCACTTCACTTTTCACAGCCACTATGGAAAACAGTGGAGAGATTCCTTAAAAAAATTGGAAATAGAACTGCCATACGACCCAGCAATCCCACTGCTGGGCATACACACTGAGGAAACCAGAACCAAAAGAGACACATGTACCCCAATGCTCACTGCAGCACTGTTCACAATAGCTAGGACACGGAAGCAACCTAGATGTCTGTCGGCAGATGAACGGATAAGGAAGTTGGGGTACATATACACAATGGAGTATTACTCAGCTATAAAAAAGAATGCATTTGAGTCAGTTCCAGTGAGGTGGATGAAACTGGACCCATTATACAGAGTAAAGTAGAAACACCAGTACAGTATATTAACACATGTATATGGAATTTAGAAAGAGAGTAAAGATGATTCTATATGCAAGACAGCAAAAGAGAGATGTAAAGAACAGACCTTTGGACTATGTGGGAGAAGGCGAGGGTGGGATGATTTGAGAACAGCACTAAGACATGTATATTACCGTATGTAAAATAGATGACCAGTGCAAGTAAGATGCATGGAGCAGGGTACTCAAAGTCAGTGCTCTGGGACAACCCAGAGGGATGGAGTGGGGAGGGGTATGGGAGGGGGGTTCAGGATGGGGGGGACACATGTGCACCCGTGGCTGATTCATGTTGATGTATGGCAAAAAACATTACAATATTGTAAAGTAATTATCCTCCAATTAAAATAAATTAATTTTTTAAAAAGTGGTGAGAGGGGACATCCTTGTCTTGTCCTGATCTTAGAAGGAATGCTTTCAGCTTTTCATCACTGAGTATGATGCTAGCTGTAGGCTTGTCATATATGGCCTTCTTAATGTTGAGGTATGTACTCTCTATGCCCACTTTATGGAGAGTATTTTTTATCATAAATGAGAGCTGAACTTTGTCAAAAGCCTTTTCTGCATCTACTGAGATGATGATATGGTGTACCACACTGATCGATTTGTAGATGTTGAAAAATCCTGGCATCCCTGGGGTGAATCCTACTTATCATGGCGTATGATCTTTTAATGTATTGTTGGATATGGACTGCTAGTATTTTGTTGAGAATTTCTACATCTATGTTCATCAGTGATACTGGCCTGTAATTTTCTTTTATTGTGATATCTTTGGTTTTGATAACAGGGTGATGGTGGCTTCATAAAATGAGTTGGGAAGTTTTCCTTCCTCTGAGACTTTTTGGAACAGTTCAGAAGCATAAGTGTTAACTCGTCTCTAAATTCACCTGTGAAGCTGTCAAGTTCTGGATTTTTGTTTGTTGGGAGATTTTTAATCATAGTGTCAATTTAAGGGCTGATGATTGGTCTGTTCACATTTTCTATTTCTTCCTGGTTCAGTCTAGGGAGACTGTACCTTTCTAAGAATTTGTCCATTTCTTCCAGGTTGTCCATTTTGCTGGCATATAGTTGTTCATAGTAGTCTCTTATGATTCTTGGTATTTCTGTGGAGTCAATTGTAACTTCTCCTTTTTCATTTCAAATTTTACTGATTTGAGTCCTCTTCCTGTTTTTCTTGATGAGTCTGGCTAAAGGTTTATCAATCTTGTTTATCCTTCCAAAGAACCAGCTTTTAGTTTAATTGAATTTTGCAATTGTTTTTTTTTTTTCTATTTCATTTATTTCTGCTCTCACCTTTATGATTTCCATCCTTTTACTAACTTTAGGTTTTGTTTGTTCTTCTTCTCTAGTTGTTTTAGGTATAAGGTTAGGTTGTTAATTTGAGATTTTTCTTGTTTGAGGTAAGATTGTATTGCTATAAACTTCCCTCTTAAAATTGCTTTTGCTGCATCCCATAAGTTTTGGACCACTGTCCTTTCATTTTCACTTGTCTCTAGGTTTTTTTTTTTTAATTTCCTCTTTGATTTCTTCAGTGATCCAGTGGTTGTTTAGTAGCATATTGTTTATCCACCACCTGTTTGTATTTCTTAGTTTTCTTTTTTCTTGTAGTTTATTTCTAATCTCATAGCATTGTGATCAGAAAAGATGCTTGATATGATTCTGATTTTCTTAAGTTTACCAAGGCTTGTGTTATGGCCCAACAAGAGCTCAATCCTGGGGAATGTTCTGCATGTACTTAAGAAAAATGTGTAGTCTGCTGCTTTTGGATAGAATGCTCTATAAATATCAATTAAGTCCAACTTGTGAAAAGTATCATTTTAAGGCCTGTGTTTCCTTATTGATATTCTGTTTGGGTGATCTGTCCATGGATGAAAGTGGGGTACTAAAGTCCCCCACTATTATCGTGTTACTGTCGATTTCTGCCTGTATGTGTCAGTATTCACCTTACATATTGCGGTGCTCCTATGTTGGGTGTCAGTTGAAAAATTGGCTAATAACCTTATGGGTTTTTCCTTGGATGTTATTTGTCTTTTTTCCCTTGCTGCTTTTAATAATTTATCTTTGTCTTTAATTTTTGTCAGTTTGATTATCATGTTCTTTGGTGTGTTTGTTCCTTCTTGGGTTTATTCTGTCTTGGACTCTCTGTGCTTCCTGGACATGGTTGACTCCAAAGTATTGGAGTTTCAGCTTCAGCATCAATCCTTCCAATGAATATTCAGGGTTGATTTCCTTTAGGATTGACTGGTTTGATCTCCATGCTCTTCAAGGAACTCTCAAAGAGTCTTCACAAGTATGACAGTTCAAAAGCATCGATTCTTTGGTGCTCAGCCTTCTTTATGGTCTAATTCTCAAATCTGTACATGACCACTGGAAAAACCATAGCTTTGACTATACAGACCTTTGTCAGCAAAGTGATGTCTCTGCTTTTTAATACACTGTTTAGGTTTGTCATAGCTTTTCTTCCGGAGCAAGCATCTTAATTTCATGACTGTAGTCACGGTTCACAGTGACTTTGGAGCCCAAGAAAATAAACTCTGTCACTGTTTCCATTGTTTCCCCTTCTATTTGCCATAAAGTCATGGGACCAGATGCCATGATGTTAGTTTTTTGCATGTTGAGTTTTAAGCCAGGATTTTTTTTAAGCCACTGTCCTCTTTCACCTTCATCAAGAGGCTCTTTAGTTCCTCTTCACTTTCTGCCATGAGGGTGGCATCATCTGCATATCTGAGATTGTTTCTCCTGGCAATCTTGATTCCAGCTTGTGCTTCATTCAACCCGGTTTTCGCATAATGTACTCTGCATATAAGTTAAATAAACATGGTGACAATATACAGCCTTGGTGCACTCCTTTCCCAATTTTGAACCAGTCCATTGTTCCATGTCAGGTTCCATATGCTGCTTCTGTCTTGCATACAGGATTCTCAGGAGGCAGGTAAAGTAGTCGGGTATTCCTATCTCTTTAAGAATTTTCCACAGTCTGTTGTGATTGACACAGTCAAAGGCTTTAGCATAGTCAATGAAGCAGAAGTAGATGTTTTTCTGGAATTCTCTTGCTTTTTCTATGATCCAACGGATGTTGGCAATTTGATCTCTGGTTCCTCTGCCTTTTCTAAGTCCAGATTGTATATCTGGAAGCTCTCAGTTCATGCAGTGTTGAAGCCTGCTTGAAGGTTTTTGAGCATTACCTTGCTAGCATGTGAAATGAGTGCAACTGTGGTAGTTTGAATATTCTTTGGGACTGAAATGAAAACAGACCTTTTCCAGTACTGTGGCCACTGCTGAGTTTTCTAAATAGCTGGTATATTGAGTGCAGCACTTCAACAGCATTGTCTTTCAGGATTTTAAATAGCTCCGCTGGAATTCCTTCACCTTCACTAACTTGGTTCACAGTAATGCTTCCTAAGGCCCACTTAGCTTCACACTCTAGGGTGTTTGGCTCTAGGTGAGTAACTGCACCATCGTGGTTATCTTAATGACCTTAATTTGGTCAATAAGTCCTTTTTCTGTACAGGTCTTCTGTGTATTCCTGCCAGTTCTTCTTAATCTTTTCTGCTTCTGTTAGGTCCTTACCGTTTCTGTCCTTTATTGAGCCCATCTTTGCATGAAATGTTCCCTTGGTATCACTAATCTTTTCAAAGAGATCTCTAGTCTTTCCCATTGTTTTCTATTGTTTTCCTCTATTTCTTTGCACTGTTCACTTAAGAACGCTCTTTTATCTCTCCTTGCTATTCTTTGGAACTCTGCATTCAGATGGGGACATCTTTTCCTGTCTCCTTTGCCTTTTACTCCTCTTCTTTTCTCAGCTATTTGTAAGGCTTCCTCACACAACCATTTTGCCTTGTTGCATTTCTTTTTCTTGGGGATGGTTTTGGTTACCACCTCCTGTACAACGTTATGAACCTCCATAGTTCTTCAGACACTCTGTTAAAGTTCCAATGTGTAATTTGTTCTAATTAAGGAGTGACAGAAAGGGTTTTATTTGAATGCCAAATATAACCAATTTGGTAAGGATTTTGAAGACATGTGGGATATTATTAATTATCCCAGGTGGGCTAGAGAGGAAAGTATAATAAATAGAGACTTAATATGTATTTGTCAGTCAAATCCTAGGACAGCTCACAAAGAGAAGGGTCCTGAAAAAAAATGCCCAGATCTATTCACATACTAAAAATATCCCACACTATACATTTAAAGTAAGCTCCCAGATTTAAAATTTACACACCTTGAGTTTAATTAGAATTAATCAATTCCTCACAGCTTGATCACTCCCGAGTGAACTGAAGAATGGCTTCTAATACTGCACGCCTGCATTCCAACCTGCACTGGACCATGATAGCTCTCCTGGAGCAGACATCCTCAGATGTTCTCTCTCAGGACGTCTGTACCACCTTCTCTCTCTCACTCTAAAGTGCACCAACTTTATAGCACAAAAGGCGCTATAGCTCTGCTATAAATGATGCACCTTTACAGTTCAAGATGAGGGAAGGAAAGGAAGTGGACCATTTCAGCTTGGGGTTAATGCATCTTCCACTGTTTCCTCCCATGTCTTCCTGTCATATCCCTGTTTTTGAATCAATCTGAATGCCACACAGGACTGTGGACATACCCTATGCTTCACGGCCTCCCTGCCTTTGTTCACATTTCCCCCTTAACTGAGAATATACTTCCTCCATCTCTGCCTGTGAAAATGCAGTTTATCCTGGTTTTTCTTATATCATTACTTCTTCCACAGAAAAGGTCTCTCAGCTCTCCTTATCCTGTCCCCTACAGCACTTTTATTTGCAACTTTAGAACAGAATGTAACAGATTTTGCTTTACATTACAGTCAGTATGCTTGTCTCTTCTTCGGTAGGTTATGAGAAACTTGAAGACAGGAACTATATGTGGCTTCTCTCTGTGAGTCTATGCTTAGCACCCACTGGTTACTCAATGAATATTCATTACATTTAATATATACAGCCTATGAGTTAAAAGGGAAAAATGCAAGATAAAATTCACTTATGAAACTTCAATTCATACATCAGTCTTTGGACAGTGTGGTCAGCAAGCAGATTTGAGGACAGAATATTACTAACCACACATGTTAGGATGACAAAACGTAAGGCAGTCTCACCAAAACAAACAAACAAAAAAAAACTGGCACAGCCTTTCTAGGAAACAGCTGTGAGGTCAGTTAGTGCTTTTAGGTTTCTCTCTTAAGCCGCACAGTTCAAAACCACCTTCCACAATAGAACGTGACTCCACAACATGCAGTAGCTCTGACACCTTACTTGAACTGGTGCTTCATCATGTTCTTACAGATTGTCTTAGACTTATAGGACAGTCCTATTTCTGGATCAGCTGCTGTCATCCATCTGCTCCCGCACAGTCAATCCCACTGAGCGCAGCCCCTGAGAACACTATTTCAATGCCAGCAGAAGCTCGGCGTGAGGATGGACTGTGTAGCTGCTGCCTTGCTGTTTTGTTCCCAGGAGGGCTGACGGTGGTGGTCAGGTGCCACCAAAGATACCTGCACCCAAGTACCAACAGGAGCTGTAGGTTTTCCAAAGCCCTCCAGGGTCCTGAGAGACAGGGGAAGGGGTCAGCATAGGGTTTTGGTTTACTGTTGTCGCTGTAATCTTCGAACCAGAAGAAAATACAGCAAAATTCTGTATATCCTCTGAGAGGCCCCAAGTTATTAGTCTTTCATGGTGGAAGAACATACCAAGTGTATACTTCGAACTAGCTATTACCAACTGTTGATGGAGCTGTTGTTTAGTCACTTTAGTCATGTATGACTCTTTGTGAACCCATGGACTATAGCTCACCAGGCTCCTCTGTCCATGAGATTTCCCAGGCAAGAATACGGGAGTGGGTTGCCATTTCCTTCTCCAGGGGATCTTCCTGAACCATGGATCGAACCCAAGTCTTCTGCATTGGCAGGTGGATTATTTACCACTGAGACACCAGGGAAGCCCATTGATGGAGTGGGTACCTAGGATTCTTTCCTTAATAACAAGTAATTGGAGAATAAAGCACTGTATGAGGGAAGGGAAAATAGATGGCCCAGAGGGTAACAAGGGTGGTGTATCTGAATGGGGTGAAAAGAGAAAGTCTTTGATCTAATAATAAAAATTCATTATTGTTAAATATTATTATTACTGCTGCAGGGGATGATTACAGTCTTGCTAAAGAACAATATTATTATTTGCATGACTGAATTACAAGTTGTCAGTACTAATCTCACTTAGCCCGTAGAGCTGGAAAAATTTCAAGTTCACATAAGTGGAAAGGTGATATCAAGGCACTCAGGTATTTATTTTCACTTAGTAGGTTAGCCTAGGCTATACCTATAGCATAGATGATAAAACCATTCCCTTGAGAATGAACTTTTGCCCTCCTGCAGAATTTCCCTTCTCTAGAACTCATCATTGTAATAGAGATAAATATAACAACACATTTGAATACAGAGTATAACAATACATTTGAATACAAAGTTCCAAAGAATAGCAAGGAGAGATAAGAAAGCCTTTCTTCAGTGATCAATGCAAAGAAATAGAGGGAAACAACAGAATAGGAAAGACTAGAGATTTCTTCAAGAAAATTAGAGATACCAAGGGAACTTTTCATGCAAAGATGGACACAATAAAGGACAGAAATGGTATGGACCTAACAGAAAAAGAAGATATTAAGAAGAGGTGGCAAGAATACACAAGAACTATACAAAAAAGATCTTCACGACCCAGAGAGTCACGATGGTGTGATCACTCACCTAGAGCCAGACATCTTGGAATGTGAAGTCAGGTGGGCCTTAGGAAGCATGACTAAGAACAAAGCGAGTGGAGGTGATAGAATTCCAGTTGAGCTATTTCAAATCCTAAAAGATGATGCTGTGAAAGTGCTGTACTCAATATACCAGCAAATTTGGAAAATTCAGCAGTGGCCACGGGATTGGAAAAGGTCAGTTTTCATTCCAATCCCAAAGAAAGGAAATGCCAAAGAATGCTCAAACTACCGCAAAATTGCATTCATCTCACACACTAGTAAAGTAATCCTCAAAATTCTCTAAGCCAGGCTTCCACAGTATGTGAACTGTGAACTTCCAGATGTTTAAGCTGGATTTAGAAAAGACAGAGGAACTAGAGATCAAATTGCCAACATCTGCTGGATCATCAAAAAAGCAAGAGAGTTCCAGAAAAACATCTACTTCTGCTTTATTGCCTATGGCAAAGCCTTGACTGTGTGGATCACAACAAACTGGAAAATTCTTAAAGAGATGGGAATACCAGACCACCTGACCTGCCTCCTCAGCAATCTGTATGCAGGTCAAGAAGCAACATCAGAACTGGACATGGAACAACAGACTGGTTCCAAATTGGGAAAGGAGTACATCAAGGCTGTATATTGTCACCCTGCTTATTTAACTTACATGCAGAGTACATCATGAGAAATGCTGGACTGGATGAAGCACAAGCTTGAATCAAGATTACCGGGAGAAATATCAATAACCTCAGATATGCAGATGATACCACCGTTATGGCAGAAAGTGAAGAACTAAAGAGCGCCTTGATGAAAGTGAAAGAGGAAAGTGAAAAAGTTGGCTTAAGCTCAACATTAAGAAAACTAACATCATGGCATCAGGTCCCATCACTTCATGGCAAATAGATTGGGGAACAGTAGAAACAGTGGCTGACTTTACTTTTTGGGCTCCAAAATCACTGCAGATGGTGAAATTAAATTTCATCACTGCAGCCATGAAATTAAAAGATGCTTGCTCCTTGGAAGAAAAGTTATGACCAACCTAGACAGCATATTAAAAAGCAAAGACATTACTTTGCCAACAAAGGTCCATCGAGTCAAAGCTATGGCTTTTCCAGTAGTCATGTATGGATGTAAGAGTTGGACTATAAAGAAATTTGAGCACCAAAGAATTGATGCTTTTGAACTGTGGTGCTGGAGAAGACTCTTGAGAGTCCCTTGGACTGCAAGGAGATCCAACCAAACCATCCTAAAGGAAATCAGTCCTGAATATTCATTGGAAGGACTGATGTTGAAGCTGAAACTCTTTTAATACTTTGGCCACCTGATGTGAAGACTGACTCATTTGAAAAGACCCAGATGCTGGGAAAGATTGAAGGCAGGAGGAGAAGGGGACGACAGAGGATGAGATGGTTGGATGGCATCACCGACTCAATGGACATGAGTTTGAGTAAACTCCGGGAGTTGGTGATGGACAGGGACGCCTGGCGTGCTGCAGTCCATGGGGTCGCAAAGTGTTGAACACGACTGAGCGACTGAACTGATAACACATCAGCATGTAACAATGCCTTCTCTGAAAACAAAGGTGCCTGATGGAAAAATCATACCAAACTATATACCTAATTTTTAATAACTGTAAATAATGAAGTCAATCTTCAGAAAATAAACAACTAATAAAAACATGTATTTCTACACCACCAAGGAAAGGTGCTGGTGGAGCACATGGTAAAGAGTCTGCCTGCGATGTGGAAGACCCAGGTTCAATCCCTGGGTCAGGAAGATTCCCCTGGAAGAGGGGATGGCAACCCACTCCAGTATTCTTGATTAGAGAGTCCCCACGGACAGAGGAGCCTGGCGGGCTACAGTCCATGGGGTTGCAAAGAGTTGGACATGACTATGCGACTAAATACCTCAAGGAAATGTAACACGTGACGTTGAAAAAGAAAATCTACTAACCTCAGAGGCTGCTATTTCGGTGAAGGCAGTCAATGCCTGCTCCACATTAGATTTCTGTTTGGTGGCCATTAGGCAATAGTTTTCCATTATGCGAAGCTGTACATGACCCTGAATGGTCTGAGGTTTTAGTTCTTTAAGGAGCTTTTCTGCTGTTCTCACTGCTAACTGCGCAGACTCTTGCTTCTCAGTTGAATTACTGTATGCAATTAAAAGTAAATCTGTTAGTATCTATTACTCATGAAACAAAATTCATTGAGATTAGAATGAGCTTGAGGGTACACTGGTTTCTACTTTTCTCACCAATTTAAAACTAATCCTATTGAAAAATGTCACTTATTCTTTTCTAATATAAATTAAAGCACAGTTAGTTTTAAAAAACAAAACTAACATAGCTTCAATCAAACATCATTAGACATTTATTCACTTTAAATTGAAAACAAAAAGTGAATACTATCCACCTGTGGTAAGTGTATTCATTTAATACAAAACTGAATTTAGGATAAGTAGAATCATCCAATTATCAAATAGCATATTTGCTCAGAAAAAGAAAATAAAAAGACTATAAACTATTGTAAATCAACTGTACTTCAATTTAAAAAAATTAATTTTTAAAAAGGAGGGAGCAGAAAGTAACTATGTTAAAGTTCTTACTATGTGCCAAGCACTGTATTACTTCATTCAATCAATGTTGAATCCATTTTATACATGAGAAAACCAAGGCTCCAACAGAGAAAGTATTAATAATTTTCCAAAGGTCACATATCTCTATTAAACCTAGGATTTCAATCTAAGTTTGCCAGACATATAAAGTGTACTTAATTTTCCTCACCCTGTTGCCTATTAGACTTTTAAGAAAAGAAATTCTCTATTTGTCAAAAGGTTGTAAATTTTAAGTGCAATAACAATTTGTGCAACAGCAATTTTCTTATATACTGACCCACCTGGGACCCACCTTATACACCTGAATATAATGTATTAGTAAATCAATTAACAAAAGGAAATTGAATTCTCAAAGGCTAATAATCACTGAAGCCACTGATCTTCTCAGGCTTTTACCTTCTCTAAACATTTTACACTGTTGGTAACCTTCTTTTCTCCCAATCCTCTTTGTTTTTTGTAAGATTACAGTTTTCCTTCTCTTTCCACCAAAGTGACTGTCCTTTGCTTACCTCTCTTCCTCCTTCAATCTCCTTGAGTGTTAGCACACCCCAAATTTAGTTCTTAGACATCCGTTACTGCATTCTACTTGAAAACAGGTCATTGATGGGGTCCCGACTACCCACTCAGCACTGGTCCCCCAAATTTGTATCTCCAGCTGTGACTTCCCTTTTGAGTTCTATATTCTGAGTTTGGTGTGTTCAACCCATGGCTGAAGATTTCCATGTGGACAGCGTTTAGTTGCATAACAACAGTAGGATACTTTAACCTTTCTAAAACAAACAAAAAATAAAAATGCCTCTCCCTTACTGTAAATCCTTCCACGGGCCTCTATAATCCAAGCCTTCAAAGTTGTCACTGACACATCTCAACAACTGGGTCCACTTTCTCCCACTCCTCTATGCAGCTTCCCCCGACTGCTATGATTTCTATGAATTCCTCCAACACTTAACATCAATTTAACCCATTTCTGTTTTGTTGGAGATTGAATGGTTTCAGATACAGTCTTGCCTACCAGGTCAATTGCATGTTCCTGGGGGCAGAAACTGTCTCTTCTATTCCCTTCCATCCTTATACGCTCCCCTCGCTGCCTTCCCCGATTCTGAGGAAAGGACAAGACCAAACACACAGACAGAAATATAACCACTGACCAGCGGTGCGCCACAAGGCGAGCAGCAGGTGCGCTGCGGCCAGGCAGGACTCAACCTAAACCTTGCCTCCACCGTGTTCTAACTCCATCACATTAGACAGCTTAACTTTGAGCTTTTTCACAATGTTGTAATGGGGAATAAATATTAATAAGATAGTGCGTTAATAAAGTATAGAAAACAGGGTTTGGCACATAGCTATCATGTTAGGAAGTTACTGTTATGTGGACAATTTTTTCCAATGTAATCAAACTCTACAATTCATCCCATTTTTTATAGAGTAATTGGGGGACTGTCTTTAATAACATCTGTTCTGATTTAGGAAACCTTCTATAAGCATTTCATACTTGTTTCAGGAAAGAGTTATTTCAGCTGATTTATTCATTAAACTTTCATTAGTGCTATCCTGGAATTTAGTTCTCCTTTACAAAATACCCTTGCTTATTTTGCCCCTAACAAGTGTTTTTTTTTTAAGTGTATCTTGTAACGACTACTCACCCCAGATCTGCATCAAGATTTTCAAATACTTCACCTCCAATAGTTTCATTATCTGGATTCAAACAGATTTCAATCATATTATAAAGGGCATTTTGGCCCCAGTCACTGTCTTTCCGAGCTTTATTAAAATGTCGAAGGGCATCATTTGGTTCTCCAGTATACCTTGTTAGATGTTAAAAAAAAATTACTTATTTCAATCACTACAAACTTTAAATCATTTATAATTTATTTAGTAAATAAAACTATCACTTTAAAATGCAGAAATTTGTAATTCAATGAAAAAAAAAAACATTATATAGAGTTTATTTGCCAATAAATTTACCAAAGATATAACCCTTTACAGTACTGAAATCCTGGCTCCAGTTTTGCTCTGGAGTTACGTTTCTCAGCCATTAAGAAAAATCGTGGAACATCTTCAAGTTTTCCACATCTTCTTAAGAAATCAATTAAACGAGATAACGTCATATAATTATCTAGAAACAAAGAACATTTCAGTTATGGACAATATTTTACAGCTTTTGTTTTGATGGTTGAAATCTTATTTTATTTAAGTATAGTTTGCTTCAAATGAAGTGCAATTTAAATATAAACAAAAGGAGTGCCTTAGGGGTTGTAAGTCCCTAAAGAGACTGTATGGACACTGGATGAATTCTCAAACAATAAAGGTGGGGTTGGCCTGGTCACAGTGAGAGAATGTTCATTATAGGCAAATCTATAAAATGCATACTCGTTGTGACTTACTTTTCAGTCATTCCTGGGACCAAAACCTTCTAAAAAGAAATAACCTCTGCACAATCTAAACTCTTAGAAGTACAATTCAGGAGGATCAATTTGATTGCACAGGACAAGTCTGTCTCTGGGATCTGCTTTCTGACTTCTGCTTCCGAGGTGGTGCCAGTCGTAAAGAACCTGCCTGCCAATGCAGGAGAAGTAAGAGATGTGGGTTCGATCCCTGGGTCAGAAAGATCCCCTGGAGAAGGGCATGGCAACCCACTTCAGTATTCTTGCCTGGAGAATCCCATGGACAGTGGAGTCTGGTAGGTTATAGTCCATAGGGTTGCACAGAGTTGGACACGAACAAAGCGACTTAACAGGCAGGCAGCTAGGAAGCAGGTGAGAACATCTTGATGATAACGTTTAGGGTGGGCAATCAGGAATTTTACTCAGACGTGCCTTAATGTGTATATGTACCTGAAACACTAGATACCCACTTGCCATATTATAACCTTAACATATTAATCCCAGTATTTTAATCCTATTTCATCTACTTCTAAGGAAAAAGAGTTAGTTATTTAGTCTTGGGTATAATTTTCTGGCAGGCTCTGCCAGAAATTAAATCTATTCAGTCCTTTCTAATCACTAAAATACTAAATTTGGGGAATAATTTTAATACCTATTTTTTAAGATTATAAAAATAATGCATGGACACTTCAGAAAATTTGGAAAACTATAGAAAAGTATAAAGGAGAAAAATAATCCCTCATATTCCCGCCAACTAGAGATTACCACATTTTGGTACATTTCCTATGTTTATGAGTGGAAATCAATTTATAAATATTTAAATACAAACAAATATGTTGCTTACATATATAAAAGTTAGAGTCACATTTGGGATTCTGATTTTGACTCAACATTGTATAGTAAACATTTCCCAATTGTCATAAAATGGTCTTCAAAAACATTTTAGTCACTGCACTCCTGTCTATCACACTGATAGCTCACACTTTATTTCTGTATAGTTATGTTTTTTAGGTATTGGATCTTATAAGTATTTGTTAGCACAGGACGCACGGTAGAGGATTTATAAAATTCCTTATTTATATAAGCTATTCTGATCACTTTGATGGGGCTTCCCTGATAGCTCAGTTGGTAAAGAATCCACCTGCAATGCAAGAGACCCTGGTTTGATTCCTGGGTCAGGGAGATCTACTGAAGAAGGGATAGGCTACCCACTCCAGTATTCTTGGGCTTCTTTTGTGGCCCAGCTGATAAAGAATCTGCCTGCAATGTGGGAGACGTGGGTTCCATCCCTGGGTTGGGAAGATCCCCTGGAGAAGAGAAAGGCTACTCACTCCAGTATTCTAGCCTAGAGAATTCCATGGACTATACCCATGGGGTCACTGAATTCCTAGAATTAAAGCACACACATACAAATAAAAACTTTTAAAAGCAATTTATCCTGATTCTATTTTCTAAGGAAAGAGAACATGCCATATAATCCAGCTCTTCCACTTCTGGGTATATACCCCCAAGAACTGAAAGCACGGACCTAGTGAAATATTTGTACACTAGTGTTCACAGCAGCCAAAAGGTGGAAACAACCCACATGTCCATCAGTGGGTGCACGGATAAACAAAACATGGTGTATATATATGTGCTGCTGCTGCTGCTGCTAAGTCGCTTCAGTCGTGTCCGACTCTGTGCGACCCCACGGACGGCAGCCCACCACACTCCCCCGTCCCTGGGATTCTCCAGGCAAGAACACTGGAGTGGATTGCCATTGCCTTCTTCAGTATATATATGTAAAGGCGTATTATTTCAACTTAAAAGGGAAGGAAATTCTGATGCGCCACACACAACATAGATAACCCTTGAAAACACTGAATTAAGTGAAATAAGCCAACAAAAAAAGAACAAGTACTGTATGATTCCATTTATAAAAGGTATCTAGAGGAATCAAATTCATAGAGGCAAAAAGTAGATGGTGATTGTCAGGGCCTGCAGGAAATGGGGAGTTAGGGTACAGAATTGCAGTTTGAAATGATGAAAAAGTTCTCACGATGGATCATGGTGATGGTTACACAAAAATGTCAATGTACTTAATGCCACTGAACCACACGCTGAAGAATGGCTAACATGGCAAATTTTATGTATGTTTTAACAAATACAAAAAAATCATTAAAAAACAGGAACCTCTGTGGGCTTTGCATCTACTCTTTTACATGATGTCAAAACAATCCAGGTTACAATATAACCATTTGTCTTTTTAAAAGTTTTATTGACATATAGTTGATTTACAATGGTATGTGAATTTCTGCTGTACAGAAAGTGATTCAATTATACAAATATACACTTTTATTAATATTCTTTTCCATTATGGTTAATCACAGGATACTGAATATACAAGTTTGTGCTATGCAGTAGACCCTTGTTGTTTATCCATTCCATATGTAATAGCTCACATCTGTTAACCCCAACCTCCCACTACATCCTTCCCTGAACTCTCTTCCCCATGGCAACCACAGCTTTCCTCTACGTCCATGAGTCTGTTCTGTAGACAGGTTCATTTGTCATATTTTAGATTTCACATGTAAGTGATATCATATGCTATTTGTCTTCCTCTTTCTGACTCACTTCACCTATTATGATAATCCCTAATCCATGTTGCTGCAAAAGGCATTGTTTCATTCTGTTTTTCATGGCTGAGTAATATTCCATTGTATATACGTACTACGACTTTATCCATTCCTGTTGATGGATATTTAGGTTTTCATGTCTTGGCTATTGTGAATAGTGCTACTGTGAACATAAGGGTGCACGTTTTTTTTAGATTAGAGTTTTGTCTGGATATCTACACAGGAGTGGGACTGCTGAATCAAATGGTATTTCTATTTTTAGTTTTCTTAGGAACTTCCATTACTGTTTTCCATAGTGGCTGCACCAACTTACATTACCACCAACAACAGTATAGGAGGGTCCCTTTTTCTCCATATCTTCTCTAGCATTTGTTACTTGTAGAGTTTTTAATAATAGCAATTCTGACCGGTGTATGGTGGCATTTCATTGCAGTTTGATTTGCAGTTCTCTAATTAGCTATGTTGAGTATCTTTTCCTGTGCCTATTGTTCCTTTATATTTCTTTGGAGAAATGTCAAATTAGATCTTCTGCGCATTTTAAATTGTGTTATTTTTTGTAGCTGTTGAGTTGTATGAGCTGTTTGTATAGTTTGGAAGCTAAGCCCTTGTCAGCTGCATCATTTGTAAATGTTTTCTCCCATTCTTTGAATCTTTTCATTTCGTTTATGGTTTCCTTTGCTGTGCAGAAGCTTTCATCTTTAAATAACTAGCACTGGGTTTTATTGATATTTTCTATTGCTTTAAATCTCTATTTTATTTATTTCCTATTTGATCTTTATTATTTCCTTCCTTCTGCTGACTTTAGGTTTTATTAGTTCTTTATCTAATTCTTTTAAGTGGCAAATTAGGTTGTTCAAGATTTTTCTTGTTACTTTGAGGAAGGCCTGCATTGCTATAAACTTCCCTCTAAGAATTGCTTTTGTGGCATCCCATAGATTTTTGTATGGCTGTGTTTTCACTGTCATTTGCCTCAAGGTATTTTTTAATTTCCTCTTTGTTTTATTGTTTATTCATTAGTTCTTTTAGTAGTATGTTCTTTAGTTGCCATGGAATAATTTTTTCTCATTTCTTACTGTTGCTGATTTCTAGTTTCATGCCACTGTGGTCAGAAAAGATGCTTAGGATTATTTCTGTACTTCTAAAATTCGCCGAGGCCCATTTGTACCCTAGTATGTGGTCAATCCTAGAGAATGTTTCAGGTGCATGTAAAGAATGTGTACTCTTGTGTTTTTTTGGGGGGGATGGGGGCTTAATGACCTGAACATATCAATTAAGTCTTAACTGTACTATTGTATCACTTGGGATCTCTCTTGCCTTATTCATTTCCTGTCTAGAAGATCTGTCCATTGATTTAAACGAGGTGTAAAAGTCTCCTATTATTGTATTCTTGTTGATTTCTCCTTTTATGTCTGTTAGTATTGTTTTAGACATTTGGGTGCTCCTATATTAAGTGCATATATATTGCTGTTGCCGTTGTTCAGTTACTGAGTTGTGTGTGACTCTCTTGTTACCCCATGGACTGCAGCATGCCAGTCTCTTCTGTCCTCCATGATCTCCCAGTTTGCTCAAACTCATGTCCATTGAGTCGGTGATGCTATCTAACCGTCTCATCCTCTGCCACCCCCTCTCCTTTTGCCTTCAATCTTTCCCAGCATCAGGGTCTTTTCCAATGAGTGGACTCTTCACATCAAGTGGCCAAAGGATTGGAGCTTCAGGATCTGTCCTTCCAGTGAATATTCAGGGTTGACTTCCTTTACAATTGACTGGTTTGATCTCCTTGTGGTCCAAGAGACTCTCAAGAGTCTTCTCCAGCACCACAGTTCAAAAGGATCAATTCTTTGGTGCTCAGCCTTCTTTATGGTCCACCCTTCACATTCGTACATGTCTACTGACAAAACGATAGCTTTGACTATATGGCCCTTTGTCAGCAAAGTGATGTCTCTTCCTTTTAATACACTGTCTGGGTTTGTCATGGCTTTTCTTCCAAGGAGGAAGTGTCTTTTAATTTCATGGCTGCAGTCCCTATCTGCAGTGATTTTGGAATCCAAGAAAAGAAAATCTGTCACTGCTTCCATCTTTTCCATTTCTATTTGTCATGAAGTGATGGGACTGGATGCCATGATCATAGTTTTTTGAATGCTGAGTTTTAAGCCATGTTTTTTTTTCACTCTCTTCTTTCACTCTCATCAAGAAGCTCTTTAGTTCCTCTTCACTTTCTGCCATTAGGGTAGCACCATGTGCATATCTGAGGTTGTTGATATTCTCCCAGCATTCTTGACTCCAGCTTGTGATTCATCTAGCCCACCATTTCACAATATGTACTGTGCATAGAAGTTAAATAAGAAGAGTGACAACGTACAGCCTCGACATACTACTTTCCACCAATTTTGAACCAGTTTGTTGTTCCATGTCCAGTTCTGTTGCTTCTTGATCCACATACAGGTTTCTCAGGAGGCAGGCAAAGTGGTCTGGTATTCCCCTCTTTTTGAGAATTTTCCACAGTTTGTTGTGATTCACACAGTCAAAGGCTTCAGCATAGTCAGTGAGTCAGATGTTTTTTTGGAAATCTTGCTTTCTCCATGATCCAATGAATGTTGGCAATTTGATCTCTGGTTCCTCTGCCTTTTCTAAATCCATTTTGTACATCTGGAAGTTCTCGGTTCACATCCTGCTAAAGCCTAGTTTGAAGGATTTTGAGCAAAATCTTGCTAGTATGTGAAATGAGTGCAATTGTATGGTAGTTAGAACATTCTTTGACATTACCCTTCTGTGGGAGTGAAATGAAAACTGACATTTTCCAGTTCTGTGACCACCACTGAATTTTCCAAATTTGCTGACCCATTGAGTGCAGCACTTTAACAGCATCATCTTTGGGGATTTGAAACAGCTTAGCTGGAATTCCATCGTCTCCACTAGCTTTGGTCATGGTAATGCTTCCTAAGGCCCACTTGGCTTCACACTCTAGGATATCTGGCTCTATGTGTGAGTGACCACACCATTATGGTTATTTGGTTCATTAAGACCCTTCCTTGTAAATTCTGGGTATTCTTGCCATCTCTTCTTAATCTCTTCTATTTCTGTCAGGTCCTTACTGCTTCTGTCCTTTTTCATTCTCATCTTTGCATGAAATATTCCCTTGATCTCTCCAATTTTTTTTGAAGAGATCTCTAGTCTTTCCCATTCTATTGTTTTCCACTATTTCTTTGCAATGTTCACTTAAGAAGGCCTTCTTATCTCTCCCTGCTATTCTCTGGAACTCTGAATTCAGTTGGATATATCTTTCTCTTTCTTCCTTGCCTTTTGCTTCTCTTCTTTCCTCAGCAATTTGTGAAGCCTCCTCAGACAACCATTTTGCCTTGTTGCATTTCTTTTTCTTTGGGATGGTTTTGGTCACTGCCTCCTCGTCAATGTTATGAACCTCTGTCCATAGTTCTTCAGGTATTCTGTCTACCAGATCTACTCCCTTGAATCTATTTGTAACTTCCACTGTGCAATCATAAAGAATTTGATTTAGGTCATACCTGAATGGTCTAATGGCTTTCCCTACTTTCTTCTATTTGAACCTAAATTTCACAATAAGCAGCTGATGATCTGAGCCACAGTCAACTCCAGGTCTTATTTTTGCTGACTGTATAGAACTTCTCCATCTTTGGCTACAAAGAACATAATCAATCTGATTTCAGTATTGACCATGTGGTGATGTCCATGCATCTTTTGGTTTGTTGGAAAACAGCATTTGCTATGGCCAGTGTGTTCTCTTGACAAAACTGTTAGCTTTTGCCCTGCTCCATTTTGTACTCCAAGGCCAAACTTGCCAGTTGTCCAGCTATTTCTTGACTTTCTACTTTTGCATTCCAATCCCCTATGCATATATGTAGACAAGTGTAAAATCTTGTATTGATTCTTTTGTCATTATATACTGTCCTTCTCTAACTTTTTTTATGGCATAGGAACTCTGTTCAATATTCTCTAATAACCTAAATGGGAAAAGAATTTGAAAAAAAAAAAGAGTAAATATATGTATAACAGAATCAGTGAATTTCTCCTTTTAAAGTCTGTTTTGTCTGATATGAGCAATGCTACCCCCGATTTCCTCTCATTTCCAGGAAATATGTTTTCCATCCCTTCACTTTCAATCTTCGTGTGTCCTTTGACCTAAAGTGGGTCTCTTGCAGGCAGCATATTGTAGACTTTTGGGTTTTTTTTCCTTCTTCCTTAATCCAATTTGCTACTCTCTCTCTTTTGATTGGAGCATTTAGTCCATTGACATTTAAGGTAATTATTGACAGATAACTAACTACTGCCATTTTAACCTAACTTTCCCATTGATTTTACATTTCTGCTTTATCCCTTTTTCTGTTTCTTTTGTGGCTTGATGATTTTCTCTTGTATTATACTTATGTTCTCTTCTTTCTGGTTTTTGTGAATCTACTGTTATGTTTTTGATTTGTGGTTATCCTGTTTTTCAAGTATGTTAACCACATCCTATATCTACTTGCCTTAGACTGGTAATCATATAGGCTCAAACACATTTGAAGATATGAAAAAAAAATCTACTTTTTCTTACTCTCCTCAGACTCATTTTATAATTTTGATGTCCTCTTTTACATCTTTTATGGTTCATTGTGGTTATCATTACTTTCACTGAAATTTTTTTTTTTTTTTTTTTTAAGCCATGTTCTGGCTGATTAGGATGATTTGCTTTCTAATTGTGATTTTCTCTTTCCTATATATTTTTTCTTCTTTCCTATTCAGAGAAGAACTTTTGATATTTCCTCTAGGATTTCGTAATGCTGTTTCTTTTAGTTTCTGCTTATCTAAGAAATTCTTTTTTGTACATGAAAAGAGCTATTCTTTTTTTAAAAATGTTTATTTTATACTGGAGTATAGTTAGGTATACAGTGAAGTGACTCAGTTATACATACACATGTATTCATTCCTTTTCAAATTCTTTTCCTGACTGGGCTATTAGAGAATATGGAGCAGAGTTCCCTGTACTACACTGTCAGTCCTTCTCAGTTATCTATTTTAAGTATAGTAGTGTGTATATATCAATCCTAAACACCCAACTTATCCCTTCTCCTTGACTTTTCCCCTTTAGTAACCATACATTTGATTTCTGTGAGTCTGTTCCTGTTTCGTAAGCAAGTTCATTTGTATTTTTTAGATTCAGCACATAAGTGATATATGATATTTGTCTTTGTCTGGCTTACTTCACATAGTATGAAAGTCTCCAGATCTATCCATGTTACTGCAAATTGCATTATTTCATTCTTTTTAATGGCTGAGTAATATTCCATTGTACATATGTATTACATCTTCTTTATCCATTCATCTATCAATCAAGATTTAGGTTGTTTCCATGTTTTCCCTATTGTAAACAGTGTTACAATGAACACTGGGTGCATGTATCCTTTCAAACCAGGACTTTGACTGGATATATGCCCAGGAGTGAGATTATTGGATCATATATATGGAGCTCTATTAAGAAACCTCCATACTGTTCTCCATAGTGGCTCTACCAATGCACACTACCATCAACAGGGTGGTAGGGTTTCCTTTCGTCCACATTCTCTCCAGACTTTACTGTTTGTAGACTTTTTGATGATGGCCATTCTGAGTGGTGTGAGGTAATATCTTACTGTAACTTTGATTTGCATTTCTCTAATAATTAGCAGTATCGAGCATCTTTTCATGTGTCTCTTGGTCATCTGTATGTCTTTTTTGTAGAAATGTCAATCTAGGTCTTCTGCCTATATTTTGATTGGGTGATTTATTTTTTTGATATTGTGCTACATGAGGTGTATAGACCTTGGAGATTAATCTCATCAGTCTCATCATTTGCAAATATTTTCTCCCATTCTGTGGGTTGTCTTTTTGTTATGGTTTCCTTCGCTGTGCAAAAAGCTTTAGAGTTTACGTAGAGTTTACCCATTTTTATTTGTTTTTATTTCCATGACTCTAGGAGATGGATCCAAAAAGATACTGCTGCAATTTATGTCAAAAATTTATGTTTTTCTCTAAGAGTTCTATAGTATCAGGTGGTCTTACATTTAGGTCTTTAATACATTTTAAGTTTATTTTTCAGCCAGTCTATATATGCTGGTTGGAGCACTTAATAAATTCATGTTTAAGGTAATTATCAATATGTACTTTCTTGGTGCCATTTTGTTAATTGCTTTCAATTTGTTTTTGCAGGTATTTTTCCTTCCCTCCCCTTTTTTCTCTTGTGATCTGATGACTAACTTCAGTTTTTGGATTTCTTTTTCTGTATCTATTAGAGATTTTCAATTTGCAGTTACCATGAGGTTCTGATATAGCAATCTATATATAAACAAGATTGCTTTTAAGTTGCTGGTTTTTTTATTTCAAGTGCATTTTCAATATCCTGCATTTGTACTCTCCTCACAACTGCTGGTTTTGGTATCATATTGGTGTGTGAATGATTTCCTACCTCTGTACTTCTTGTAGGACCTGGGTGTCTGTTTCTTTCTTTAGGTTTTGGGAAGTTTTTAGCCATAATTTCTTCATATGTGGTTTTGAGTTCTTTTTCTCTTTCTTCCCCTTCTGGAATCCCTATTATGCATAGATTGGCATGGTAAATTATCCAAAGGTCTCAAATATTGCTTTCATTTTTTTTTTTCATTGACCTTCTGTCCTGATTGGGTGTTTTTCATTATTCTATCTTCCAGGTTACTTATTCATTCTTCTGCATTATTCATTCCATTATTCATTGCCTTTAGTTCATTTTCTGTCTTGGTAAATGAGTTTTCTAATTTTCCTTGGTCCTTTTTTTTTTTTTTTTTTACATTTTCTAGTTCCTTTCTACAGTACTCTGCATTTCTGTTGACAGCCTTTCTTAATTTCTTTAGTATTTTCATTATCTTCTTTTTGAGACTGGTATCTATTAACTGAAGAGGTCTGTTTCATTGCCTGATTTTTCAGGGGAGTTCTTTCAGTCTTTTAACTGGGAGTGGTTCCTCTGCTTCATTTTACTTCTGTTTCCCTTACTCTGAGTTTAGGAGAAACAGTTATGCACTGTGGTCTTGGGAGCCTATTTATATGTGGGAGCATCCCGATGGAGCTCATGTGGGATTAATATTTTTGGTGTGAGGGTTGTTTATTGTATGGATGCTTGCTGCCTCTTTCCTTAGTGTGGGCTAGTCATTATCCCCTTGAAGAGGATATCCAGATGCAGTTGCTGGTGCCCAGTCCTGGGGTTCTCAGCAGTGGCGGTGGCTCACACACACCCCTAGAACATGCAACGGGAACAGAGGCAGCTCGTGACTGCCCAGGGAGTCCGGGAGGACGGAGTCATTGGCTGGAGACCTGCCTGAAGCATGGAGCAGGGCAGTGCTGGCAGCTCCCGACCACCTCTGAAGCCCCAGGGGCAGTGCTGGCTTACATCTGCTCCTGGAGCTCGTGCAGGCTGTGTCTGGACATCTGAGCGCTCACAAAGGAAAAAAGGCTGTAATGGCGAGTTCCATCCCTCCCCTTGCACACCACCCACACAGTGATGCCCAGCCTCTAAAGCAGACCAGGCGTCTTCTGCCTACATCCTCAGGTGCAGTTGCAGACTCTAGCATCTTGAGGTTTCTGCATAGCCCACCCCACTTTACTCCCTGGATCTGATCTCTGAAGCCTGAGCTTCTCTACCAAGCCCCACCCACGCTGGTGGACATGTGTTTCCGGGTGGTGAGTGCAGAGTGGTGACTGGCTGTGCAGGTCTCTCTCCGTTCCAGCTGGGGCAAAACCAGTTGCTGCATTCTCCAAGGCTCCAAAGCGCCCCCTCTGTTTCAGCTGATCTCCCCGTCAGGGGACTTCCCAGGGTGCAAGAACCTTTCCTCTTTCACAGCTCCCTCCCAGGAGTGCAGGTTCCATCCCTAATTCCTTTCTCACTTTTTTGCTTTTCTTTTTTCTTTTGTTCTACCAGGTTATGTGGAGATTTTCTTGTCCTTTCAGAGGTCTGAGGTCTTCTGCCAACATTCAGTAGATATTCTATGACAGTCATTCCACATGTAGATATATTTTTGATGTATTTGTGGGAGGAGGTAAACTTCATGTCCTAATACTCTGCCATCTTGACCACACCCCCCACCCACATTTGCCTTTCTTAACCCATAATGTTTGGTTTCAAAATTTTATTGCCTCTGCCTTTGGCATCATTAAAAAGAGGATATGATATGAATATGGTTTTGTAAAGAAGATTCAGATATTTGTATTGTCCTTAGACTATGAAACTCAGCTTCCCTAGTGGCTTAGATGGGAAAGCATCTGCCTGCAATACGGCAGACCCAGGTTTGATTGCTGGGTCAGGAAAATCCCCTGGAGAAGGAAATGGCTACCCACTCCAGTACTCTTGCTTGGAAAATACCATGGATGGAGGAGTCTGGTAGGCTACAGTCCATGGGGTCACAAAGAGTTGGACAAGACTGAGCAACTTCACTTTCTATTTTTCTTTGACTATGCAAATTCAAGGAAATTACTCAAATTCTCTGAGTCTGGGATCACTCACTTTCTTAAAATAGGATTGTAAGATTGACCTTGAGAGTGCCATGGAAATCAAGTAAAATAAAAGCATTAAAGAGCTTAAAATTACAAACATCAACAGTAATATATATAATGCCAAATATTGTAATAAAAACTAGGACTACCCTATAAAAAAGCCATAGAATCTAAAAGCTATATTGAATTAGACAAGAAGTAAATTTAGGATGAAATTTGTGGCCCCCAATTTTTGGTATGACTTTGCTAATGTGTGTAATGTATGATATTGTTGATATAATCTAAAGTCAACCTTAGGAGGCCAGTTTCTTGAATAATTATCACCTTAAAATATTACTGAAATGCATTTATTATTAGTTGAAGTTATAATTACCACTGAAAGGTTAGATTGCATTAACCTGTCTTTTGGTTAACCACGAAATTTGACAGAGGATAAATCTGTACACTTAAGAAATCTGTCAAAAGGTGAAATGTATTATATTCTGAAACATGATTATTCATGTTCATGATTATTGATGAATAGTGAGGACTTACTACAAAAACAAAAAAAACCACACAGTGTGATGTAACGAGGAATGAAGTGTGATGGCATTTCAGTGCACAGAATTCCTAACATTGCCTGGGGGAGGAAGAAAAGGTTTCACATTGGACAGACCTTTGAGCAGCCTGAAGGGCAGGCGGGGGATCTTATTATTCAAAGGGCAGACAGCATGTGCAAAGACAGGATCGGTAATCGAATGGAGAGGGCAGTGTACTGAATTAGAAGAAGTGGGATACGAAATACAGATGGAAGGATACCCCTGGCATATATTACTATCAAAATAATGCTCTAGTTTAGTCTTTTAGACTTTTTTAAAAATAGTTTTAGAATGAATATGATAGTCCTGTAATGGCCTGGAAGAGCAAGAGCCCAGAGACTGGAAGATTAGCTGGGAAACTGCACTAGCCCATGTGAGAGGTACGTGCTAAGTCGCTTCAGTTGTGTCCAACCCTTTCAGACCCCATGGACTGTAGCCTGCCAGGCGCCTCTGTCCATGGGATTTCCCAGGCAAGAATATTGGAGAGGGTTGCCATTTCCTACTCCAGGGGATCTTCCCAACCCAGGGACTGAACTTGTCTCCAGCTTGGCAAGTGGATTGTTTACCACTAGCGCCAGGTTAATAAAGCCCTTAATTAGAGCAGGGGGCTAGGAGAAGATAGGACATGATAGTTCACTGTTAAGCAGAGAGAACTAATGGGACTTGCTAACCAATTAGTGTGAGGGAGGGGGAAAACTCAGGATGATCTGGAGATTTTGAGAGAGAAAAGGTTTGTAATCTGTTAAGAGTGCAATAATTAGATCTGTAAAGAGAATTTTCTACTAGCTAGGTTAGGTCAAATTAGTACATTTCTGAAGTAAGCTCAAACACAATATTAAAGTATAAGATGTTCTACTGAGAATGATCTGTAACACACATGAAGTACTGTGCAGGTTTTAGAATAATTCTGAAAAGACTGACTAGTAGATAAGTTTATAAAGTCCTATTAGGAATAAAGCATAGAATGCAAGATTAAAAGCATAAAATATCACATAGACAATAAAAGTTTACTTAAAATTTTGTATTTTTAAACAACTTGGTATTTTGCAGTCATTCATTGATCCATTTAACCAGTAAACATTTACTTTGCAGCATCTATGTACCTGGAAATATATCCGACGCTGGTAGCTGTATATTGCTCACATGCTGGATGTGGTGTACGAGGAAAAGATGAGACAAAGGTAACTAGAAGGCTGGGGACCAGAGCAAATGCCTAATGGCTAATGCCCTTTACTGAAAGAAAAACAGAAGGAGCAGGTCTGGAGGGAAGGAAAAGACCCGGTGTTCTACTTTGGACAGGTTAAGCTAAAGAGCCTCCCAGGCACCCACATGGGTGTGCAAACAGGCAGTGGTGTAGATGAGTTAAGACCGTACTCCGGACAGGAAGGACACCAGGTCTGGATGAAGTCATAAGAGTGTGGTGAAGGTATTAAAGATGGGGCAAAAGTTTGAGATCAGATGTCTAAAACATTCTGAAAATTAAACGTCATAAAGAGTAGATAGATCTAACAAAGGAGAGTGAAATAGAACAGTCAGCTGGGAGAAGAAAAACCAGGTAAGCCCAGCATCCCAGAAGTGAAGAAAGGCTCTGATGAAGGATGGGGATAAGCTGTGCTAAATACACTGTCAGACCTGGGGAGGCAGAGAACTAGAACTAGAGCTGGATCCGGAAACATGGAGTTCCCTGACAGCCTCCCTGGAGTTCAGCAGACAGTGAAGACAGCACAGACAGAAATCCCTGAGGAAAACGGAGCGATGGAGCAGGAGGCGGGAGGGGAGAGTGAATGGAGAGGTGGGAGGTGGTTTCTATGTATGTACTGATGCCTTCAAGGCGGGGAGATGGCACAGCCTAGTTATGTGCCAACTGCAAAGAAAATGACAGTGCAGGAGACACAGACGCCAGAAGGCAAACCCTTCAGGAAGCAAGGGGAGCATCCAGTGCCCACCCAGAGCCGTGCTGCAGGGGGAATGGCAGACCTGGGGTGGGGAAAGGGCTGGGGGCAGGCTGACTTGGGGACGGAAGCGAGAGGAAGAAGTGTAAAACGGAGATGGAGTGAGTGAATTCCTCAGAGAGAGACAGCAGGATTGCCTGGTAGCATCTGAGGGTACATTTGGGGTTGGTGGTCTTAAAATGAGACCAGTGACTTTAATGACCAGTCATTGTCCTTATAATCATCTGAGCTGCTCAAGGGCAGGTGTGGAATAAGCAGTGTTGGATTTGACCAACGGTATGGTTTTTTCAAGAAGTGTAACAGCCAAAAAGAGAAAGGGAGTGTACTGCATTTGAAGATAAAGCCAGCGGATATTTACCTGGTTTTCGTTCTAAAAGCTGTTGTAAATGAAACACGGCTTGTTCATAGTCCTGTTTTCTGAACATGAGATCTGCCATCATCTATAAAGGTAAAAGTTGGTTCTAAACATACAGCCATGTATTTCACAAAGCATATTATTCCTATCAAGGTTGACTGCTATGAAAACACATAGGAGAAACATGAGGGCAAAGTTTTATAAAACGGATCCATTTAAAATTCAAGTACACCTTAAGCAGATTAGCACTGAGATCCATCAAGGATGTGAAACAGATCTCTCTGTTCACAAAAACTATTTTTACCAGAAAATATGTTATAAGCAGTTATTTTTTAAAACAGAAATTTGAAGGAAACTGCACTCTATGTGTTATCATAGAGAAGACACCTCGCTGGACTTTGAAAAAATAACAAGAAAATCTTTTAAAAACCCAAAACAATATTTCAAAGGAATTTAAAACGAGCAAGACTCACTGAGATTTTCTTATTATGTATTTAAAAAGGGAGAGTTCTTGTATTTTTCAGTTATAGTGACTCATTTGTCAAATTACTAAATGAACCTCACAAACTGTCATCTATGAAGCTGTTTGAAAAACTAACAAAGCCTCAACCCTCCTAAAATTGAGAAAGACAAGCAAAACTATTTAAAACACAGTGTCTTAAAATGTTATATGAAGAATTTTCTCTGTAATTCAGAAAGTCTGACTGAAACTGTTAAAAACTCCAGCATGTTTAAGTAAATACTGTAGTCTTTAGGAAATTATAACTTGATCACATGAACCATTCCTGACCAGGCATCCTTTCAGTCATACAGAAAAACTAAAAATGTACTAATAATCTTAAAAATATTATTTTTTCCAAAAGCCAAAAAGAGCCCGGCCTCCCATCTACTACTGGTTTTATCAGGTAAAATTTGAAACTGCCACATGGAATAAATACAAGACACGACTGCCTTGCTGGCACTGAAGTGTCCTGGACTAACCATGGTGGCGGCCTCATTGTCCTGGTCGTTCTGGAGAAGCAGGGCACAGTGCCGCAGGCAGGCGTCGGGGTCATCTTGTACCAGGTACAATCGGGCCAGCTCCAGCATTATCTATAGAGAAAGGCAAGGTTAATCAGAAACAGTCTAGAGCAGAAAGTTAGGAAAGTGTCTAGGGCACAGATGTCACTTGACCAAAAGTTAGTGCAATAAAAATGCCAACCACGACAGGCAGGTGAAGCTATAGGGTTGCTCATCTCTAGTTTCTCTTATACTGGAAAAATTATGGAAAAACAGGCTGTAACTCACTTGAAAAGTAGAGAGAGACAAAGCATTGTGAAAAGAACAGGTCCAAAATTAGCAGCTAAGATTCTAGTCCAAGCATCTCCACGATGGGGCCACGTCCCTTTACCTCTCTAAACCTGTTTCCTCATTTGTAAAATATCAATTAAAGGCTTAAAGCAGATACGCTCCAGATTTACAACTATGATTTCAGTCACTTCAGTCGTCACTGAACAAGGCACCTGTTTGGTTGTGACTTAGAAAACACTATTTTTGCCTTATGTCTGAAAGAGTTATATTAATTCAAAATGTTCAATCTTAAACTTCAAAATTCTAGAACATGGCTGTCTTGTGTTTTACATCACTTACATATTTAGACACTTACTGGACTATTTTTTAAAAATGTTAATCATCTACCAAGATCTGAGAGTAGAAAATCCTAGAGATGCTAGCTGAAAACTATCAACACTAGCAGACGGTTCCTGTGGGGAGCTGACTACCGCCATTCCCCTCTGCCTTCCGGCAGGGAAGTCAAGAGAGAGGTTTGAAGGAAGATACATGCACGTGAAACTACAGGAAACATGTAAAAGAATGAAATTAGAACATTCTCTAACACCACACACAAAAATAAACTCAATATGGGTCAAAGACCTGAATGTAAGACCGGACCTATAAAGTGCTCTGAGGAAAACACAGAACACTCTTTGATATAAACTTGCAGCAGCATCTTTTTGGATCCACCTCCTAGAGTCATGAAAAAAAAAAAAAAATTAACAAATGGGACCTAATTAAACTGAAAAGTTCTGCACAGCAAAGGAAACCATAATAAACAAGATAACCCATAGAATGAGAGAAAATATTTGCAAGCAATGTGACAAGGAATGAATCTCCAAAATTAACAGCTCACGCAGCTCAATATTAAAAAAGCAAAAAAAAACCAACCAAAAGATGGGCAGAAAATCTAAAAAGACATTTCTCCAAAGAAGACATACAGATGGCCAAAAATCAGGTGAAAAGATGCTCAATGTCACTACTTATCAGAGAAATGCAAATCAAAATTACAGTGAGGTGTCACCTCACACTGGGTCAAGAATGACCATCATCAAAAAGTCTATACCAGGTCTCCCACATTGCAGGCAGATTCTTTACCAGCTGAGCCACACGTTGAGGTTTGACAGAAAACAACAAAACTCTGTAAAAACAATTAACCTTCAAAGAAAAAAAAAAGTCTACATCAAATGCTGTAGAGGGTGTAGAGAAAGGGAACCCTCCTACACTCTTGGTGGGAATGTAAATTGGTACCGCTGCTATGGAGAACAGTATTAAGGTTTCTTAAACAACTAAAAATAGAACTATCATACGATCCAGCAATGTCATTCCTGGGCATATATCTGGAGAAACCATAACTGGAAAAGATACATATATCCCTACGTTCACAGCAGCACCATTCACCACAGCCAAGTCATGGAAGCAACCTAAATGTCCATCAACAGAGGAATAAAGATGTTGTACATATTAAAATGGAATATTACTCACAAAAAAGCTGAAATAACGCCACTTGCAGCAACATGGATGGACCTAGAGATTATCATACTAAGTGAACTCAGAATAGCTAAAATCATGATATCATTCATATGTGGAATCTAATTTTTTAAAAATGATACAAATGAACTTACTTACAAAATAGAAACAGATTTATAGATATCAAAAATAAACTTATGGCTACCAAAGGGGATAAGTCAGGCGCTTGGGATTAACATACACACACTACTGGGTACAAGATAGGGTTTCCCCTGTAGCTCAGCTGATAAAGTATCCACCTGCAATGTGGGAGTCCAGGGTTTGATCCCTGGGTTGGGAAGATCCCCTGGGGAAGGGAAAGTATTTCCCTGGAGTGGGAAAGTATCCCACTCCAGTATTCTGGCCTGGAGAATTCCATGGACTGTATCGTCCACGGGGTTGCAGAGTCGGACATGACTGAGTGACTTTCACGAGCGAACACTATATAGCACAGGATCTCTACTCAACATTCTGTGATAACCTATGTGAGAAAAGAATCTGAAAAAAATAAATATAACTGAATCACTTCACTGTATACTTGAAACTAACATTATAAATCAGTGATACAGGCCAATAAAATCAAAATAAAATTTTCAAAAAATACTGGCCATGTATATATTTTCTACACTAACATTATCTTTACACTTATTCTAACATTGTGCCAATTGAGGTTAAGAGATTCAATCTAGCCACTTTTGTAACATCCAGCACTAAACAGCGACTGATATACAATAGGTATTCAGTTAACTGAACTGAATCCTCTGGATTCAGGTATTTGAGATTGAGAAATTGTTTTACAGTAATTCTTAAAACATAGATGAACATAAAGAAAAGCTTACAGATTTACTTTTTATCACTTGTTCCATAATAATTTTTAGACTCTAACATTATTAATTTCAGCCATCATGTATTTTTGGTACATTTCTTTTCAAATCTTTATAAATAAGCTGTTAAGAAGTTTACATTTGGGGAATGAGATGACATCTGGAATGAAAATTTTATAAAGGTACTGACCTTATTATCTGTCTCACAATGAACAAGAGCTTCTCTATAAAACTTAATTGCTTTTTCATAGTTTCGCTGAGCAACAGAATGTTTTGCAATCTCTGCACAAATTTCAGCTGCTAAATGTTTCTGTGCAGGAACTGCATCTGGCTGTTCCATCTGAACACGTTTTAGCACCCGAGCTTGTAATTCTCGAGCCTAGTAAAATGTAAGGACAAAAAGCAATTAAAAAAAGAAGTGGAAAAGAAACGAAACAATTCTCAATAATTCACATGTAGCATAATTTTACAGGTTTATTTAAGCGTTATTGGTCTTCAATCTAACAAAGCCTGATCCAAAGATAATGTCTTAATTGAGGCCTTCAAAAGGTACTTCTTTGCAAATGAACCATGCACTTATCTTTGAAACTTAAAATACTATAAAAGTACAGAGTCTTTTATATGCACTCTCTGAGGAGGAAATGCAACCATGGAACAAATATTTAGAAAAGATGTCTAGATACTATCATTAAAAATTGTAAGTGTTTATTACATTAATAGAATAGTACCTAAAAGATATTGAATCAAATATTGGCTGGTTTCAGGGAGTAAGTACATCCACATACTGTCAATGGCATATAGATCAGTCTAGTCTTTCTGAGGGGAGCACCCTCGTAAAACATGCTAACTCTCCAAAATCATTGAGGCTATTGAACTTAGCTGTTCCATTCTTGGGAAGGTATTAAGGACATCACTTAGAAGGAAAAATTTTAAAATGATGAGTCTGAAATCTAGAGATTTTTAAACCCATTAATAAAAATCTACCATCAAAGAAGCCTCAAAGTCTCAAAGATGCTAATACTGAATTATTGTTCCAAACATTAAGAAATAGCATGTCTTAGAGAACAGTCTTTCTCTTGAAAGTATGTGCACAAACATTGAACAAAATATTAGCAAATATCTTTAAATTCCAGCAATATCTTTTTTAAAAAATCACAAAGTGTCATTTATTTCAGGAATATAAGGATGGTTTAACATTTGAAAATCAATCAATATACCACATTAACAGAAAAAAATTGGAAAAAAAGTCACATGACCATCTTGACAGATGCAGACAGTGCATTAGATAAAATTTAAGTTATGTACTAAAAATACTGTTAGCAAACTAGAAATTAAGAGATCATCAAAACATATCAGCCACTTATATTTAGGAATACATCTAAGGAAACTTGAAAAACCTCTTCATTGAAAAACCACAAAGTATTAAGGGAAATTAAAGAAGATATAAATAAATGGAAGAAATAAACAGAAAGAAAAGTGAGTTTAACTCCCGCCTATGACACTACTTGAGTGAGTTCTTGCAAGTTATTAAACTAAGCTTCTTCGGTTGTAAAACAGGATTAAAAATATCAACCTTCCCTAATTGTTATAATAATCAGCAATGATATTTTTAAACAGTACAATCCACTGGCATTCAAATGTTATTTCCATTTGACTTATCTTCCAGAACAGCTGGGTCAAAAGACTGTCTTTTTTTTTTGTATGTAGTATGTTTCCTTCTGAGACCACCACCCACCCTCATTCTTTCACAAACAAAGGTATTTGCGTTACCTGTTGCAATGAAGTGACTGCATCATCGGGTCTGTCCATTTTACTGTAAACTTTTGCTAGAAGAACTTGAGAACGTCCATCTTCCATGAGGGCCGACAGTTCATTTACTACGAAAGAAAATATACTGGGAAAAGTTATGATTCATTTAAAATGTTTACATTTTCCTACAAGTTCTTAAACTTGATTCTGAAAAACAGTGAATTAAGCTTAATCATGTTCAGTAAGTTAAATGAAGAATGGCCAAATTTGGCACAGGGGGAAGGATTTATGATTAAAAAGTGGCCTGAAGAAAGGTTAAAGAGCTGTATAGCAACTGGAGACTCTTCTTAGACATATAAGAGAACAATACAACACAGTAAGAATTTCGATTTTCATTAAGTGTGTAAGCATTTCCGCTTATCGAAGTTATTCAGAGACAAGATAGGGTATTTGGTACATGCAATTAAGAGAACTGCTATTTTTTTAATAGTAGAACTTAACAAAGTGTATATATATATATATATGTACACACACACACACACACACACACACATAATAAACACTGACTTTGATGTCAACCTGTCTGGTTTCAAATCGAGGCTTTATCACTTGCTAGTTAACAAGATACAAATTGAACAGGATATCTATCCTCTTTGTTCCTCCCTTTCGTCTGTAAAGTATGGGAAATAATAGTGCCTATCTCAAAGAATTATTGTAAAAGTTCAGGTTCATAAATTATTAAATAAGTTAATAGATGCAAAGCAATTAAAACAAAGTCTTGTACATGGCAAGTGCTCTTTCAATATTTTATAAACCTAAGAGTATTAAAGGAACTCTAGATAATTAACACAAGTTGTTTCTCCCACCATTTATCAGGTGTGTCATACTATGTTTGAAGCGGTTTACGTACATTGTTTCTTTAAGCTTTCCACCTGAGGCATGTTTTGTTATTGCTATTTTACAGGTAAGAAAAGGCGTACAAGGAACCACAAGGAGGCTGTGACGATGGTGAGAGCAGGCCGGAAGGAGAGGTCTGCGGGGCGGCAGCTGCCCCCGCGGAGGCCGTGTAAGCCCCTGGAAGACTCCAGTTAACTCTGAGCGAAATGGGAGACAAGGGGGAGCTTGAGCCGGCGGGTCCGGGCTTCCACTGTTTGAAAGGTCCAATGCTGCTGCTGGCTTGGGAGTGACTGTGTTGGGGTGTGGGGCTGAGGGTGGAAACAGGGAGGCCAGGGGGAGTCTACTGCTGTAATCTACACAAGCAGGGACAGGGCGACAGTGGGAGAATGAGGAGACACAGGAGAATTCTGAATACATCTGGAAGAGCCAAGAGGGCGCCCAGTGGACAAGGAGAAGGGTGAAGGCAAGGATTTTGGCTCTCTGAAACTGCAAAGAAAAGATGAAGTTACAGAGATGAAGGCCGCACACGGAACAGATGTGGGATATAGGCACATATCCTACATCTGCCTAGAGGCAGATAAGGAATTCAGTTTCAGACATGTTAAATTTAAGATGTTTATTAGAACCCTGGTGCTATTCTTTATCAGTTAGGTGAACCTATAAACATCAAGAAAACTGAGTATCAAATTGTTAATTTAAAAATGGAGATAATTATATCTGCCTCAAAAACTAATGTAAGCACTAAGGCATCTAAGTACCCACTGGCTGTCCTAAGCAAGTAATTATTAAATGAAAGTATTTATACTGAATAAATGTAATAGGCTTATGCCCATGGAAGTAAAACATACTCCTTTAATCTCTAAAACCTTTTTAAAAATGCACATCCACATTTTAGGCCATCTGTAGTGTTTCAAGCAAGGTCTGACAAGACTCATGCAAGTATTTCTATGGAATTAAAAAATGCATTCAACTTAGTAGGCTTTAAGCATCAACTTCAAATATACACTGGACTATTACTTAGCCATTACCAATAATGAAATAGTTTTATCCGCAGCAACATGGACGGACCTGGAGATTATCACATTAAATGAAGTAAGTCAGAGAAAGACAAATATCATATGATTATCACTTATATGTGGAAACTAAAAAAAGACACAAATGAATTTATTTATAAAACAGATTTACAGACTTTGAAAACAAATTTATGGTTACCAAAGGGGAAAGTTGGAGGGAGGGATAAATTAAGAGTTTGGGATTAACAAAGACATATCACCATAATCAACAAGGACCTACTATATAGCACAGAGAACTCTCCTCAGTAATCTGTAATAATCTATATAGGAAAAGAATCTGAAAAAGAATGGCTGTATTGTATGTGTATATATATCATATATATGTATAACTGAATCACTTTGCTGTACACCTAAAGTTAATACAACACTGTAAATCAACTGTCCTCTAATAGGAATAAAAATTAAGTTAAAAAAACTTCCTTTATTCACTTTGGAAAGTAAAGTGTTTTTCTATAACACAATTAACTTTCATAAATCTGTTTATATTTTTAAATATCTTATTTTAGTAGATTGACATTCTGATAAATGAAACCAACCTCACATATACTAAGGATGTAATACATACTAATATAATATCAAAATTAAAAGGATCAGATATATCAGGTATACTTTTTAAAATTAGATTTTCATACCAGGTTCATGAGCTAGAGCATGCTGAAGAACTTTTTCTGCTTTATCATACCACTTCAATTTTAATAAGAGCTCGGCCAGGTCATAGCAGAGATAATTTTGTCGTCCACTTTTCAGAGCAGCCTCATAATAAGTGATTGCCTAAACAGAATCCATTTCAGTTAGGAAAAGAAAAGGCGGTGAGAGTGGCATTCCAGCACAGACCCCACACACATCATGACTTACAGCAACCGGAAGTAACCTAAAAGCAGCTTACACGCGGACTTCCACTACTGGGTAAAAATGCCATTTTCCTTACAGAAACACACATCACAGAAGGCAACTAGTATTTCTTCTAACAAAAAACAAAAGAAAAGTTCTCAAAATTTTTATTCCAAAAGTTACGTGAAATTTACTGACTGAAAATTCTTTGCTAGGTGTTATATATATGTTCAACAGTTACAAGGAGTAGGGCAAGAATATAACAACTAGAGGAAAATCCATTATCCTAACTAGAAAGCAAAAAGAAAAAATCCTCAAAGCACATGGCTCAAAACTGGTTCAACAGAAAGGATATCTATTATGCTTTGTCATATAATGAAAGAGATGTTAACAGTAAACACATCTTAATTTACTTGATGGCAAAATTTGGGTGTAAGAGGAAGCCTAACGTAAGCTTTAGGGTAGCAATGCAAAATGAAGCAGAGAAGAATCTGAGACACTGAGAAAGTCCTTAACACAAATTCCAGATTTGTAACAACAAATTTGGGGTTTCAACCATTAAGATACAAATAATGCTTGCTGAAGATCTCTCATCGAGCAGGGGGTTCGTAAATTTGATCCAACAGATATATCTTAAAATGTGAAGTATTTACCTTTGAGTAGTTGTGAGTTTTCACAAGGGCTTTCCCAATTTTGCTTGCCCATGTTCCGTCCTTTGGGTTGTGATTTAGTGCTTGCTCATATGCTACTATGGCTTCCTCAGGCTGATGTTGGCAGATACAAAAAAACAAGCAATAAAATAACAGCTTAGTTGGCTCCCATTAAATGGCAACACCTCTGTAACTAAGCTCTACATCTGGAAAACTTAACAAGACTAATAAAGCACATATTAATTCCAGAAACATTAACAATTTCAGGGAAATGACAGTCACTAGTGCAGGTATTACTAGAACAATCCCAACCATACTAGGTAGGCCTAGGTCCTCATAAGTAGTCATATGAGAACTGAGAGATAGCTTCTTGACTTTTCATCTGGCGGTCATTAGAAAAGACAGAATCAGAGAGTCAGAGGATCGCTTCCCTTTGAAGAAAACTCCATCTTAGCCAGTAGCTCTTCTCACCCTTTTAAAGGTGACTCTCACTTTACTTCTGGTATCATCTCTATCTCAAATGACAGTGCTGAATAACTGGATCTTCATTTGAAAAAAATAACTACAACTTTTAAACTGTCATGGTGGTCTCCTTTTTATTGTGATGACCCAATCTTCAACTATTAAGTAAACATTTGTAAAATCAGTAAAATGAGAGGAGGGGAACTGGATAAAGGTGGTTAAAAGGTACAAGCTTCCAGTTAAAAGTATTACAGATGTAATGTACAACATAATAATTAACAGTGAGGTATATTATATGTGAAAACTGTGGAAAGAGTAGATTCTGAGAGGTCTCATCACAGGACAAATATTTTTTTCTATTTTTAAAATTTTATACCTATATAGGATGATGGATAGTCACTGAACTTACTGTGATAATCACTGCATTATGTATGTAAGTTAAATCATTATGTTGTATCTTAAACTCACAGTGCTGCATGTCAATTATAGCTCATTAAAAATGGAGGAAAAAAACCCAAATTCCTTTCAGTAGAATGTATACTAATCACAAAGAAGAATTTTTAGTTTTTTATTTTTAAATCTACGTACAGTAGTATCAAAAACCTTACCTCCTGAATATTCATGTATGCATCACCAAGGAGAAGAAAAGACCGAGAACTGGGCATCCTTTCAGCCATTTCTCTGGAAATCAGATGAAGTCTACTTAGTATAATGAAAACAAATTTCTTCTTCTAAGCCAATAAAAGAAAAGCTCATGTAAAGTAATTAGCCTCCAACTAATATAAATAAATGAAAAAATAAATAAAAAGTATATAAAAAAAAGAAAAGCTCATGTATTTCAATAAACGAATAGCCTTTGAGTACTCTTTTTATATCCCACAGTATAATACATACTATTAAAACCCTACCAATACTCACACCCAGATTGTTTATGCTAGGTCAACAATTTTTTTCATTAAATTTTTCCATTTCCTGAAAAGCAGGTAGAAGTATACTGACAAGATAGAAATATGTAAGCTCTCATTACCCAGAAATATGTTTTGCTCTCCTTAATTCTAAAATGATGTGGGAATGAAGTTCCAAAGTATGACAAATACTTATTGTCATCCTATGCGTTTTGAGCGCTGATATTCATGTAAGTCATATACAGCAATAAAAATACAAAATTTTCTACTTCAATATTTGCTGCTTTTTATCTACAAAATGTAAACTGCTAAAGGTCAAAATACCAGCTCAAATAATGTGATACTAAGTCTTTAGTGTATACCTCATTTAGTTGGTCCAAAAACTAATGAGAAAAGAGAATTAAGACTTTATAGATAATGCTAGGAGTTTACTATATAGCTAATGTGTCAGATCTCCTTAAAAAAGTAAAATAAAAAACTATGCTTTTAACTACTATAGTGCATCCAAATACATGTACCCAATTTTAAAATACCGTCATATCATTAGAGATGATAGTGCTGATCTTTTAGAAATATTATAGAAAACATAATTTAGGAAACTCCAGCCCATGCAACTATACAACTATATAGGAGTGCTTCTCAGTTTCTTTGCATCACTCAGTAACTACAAAGAATCTGAACAGATTTCTGGGCTTTGGTATTTACAAAGTATGGGTGAATCAACACGACTTAATTCATCAACATTCTTAAGGATTAAAACATTAATTTTCTTTCACATGGATTGTGTGCTTGTATCTCTCTTTTAGTTTGGGGAGAAGTGTAAGGGCAGCCTGTGTGTGCATGCGCACCCTCAGGCCTGTGTGCTGTGTATCCCACCAATCCTAACGGCACCAGCGTGTGACACTGTAAACCCCGGCCATGTCTGTAATCCATACCTTACTGTGATGTATACTAAGCCACAGCTCTCTTCTGCTATGAGACAGTGTTAAACATGACTACTCAGCCCCTGAATTGTTACATTACATAATGCTTTCAAGCTATTAGAATACAGTAATTGTTGCTCTTTTCCTTCCCACCCAGGAAGAGTCAAGGTCCAAAAATAACACCTGAGGAGGGAGACTGAGCTGAGAAACTAGAGGGAGTCACAGGTTGAAATAAATCCTAATTACTATGATTCAGGTTTTAGGGAGAGTGTGTAACCTGGTTAGAGTGCTTGTGGCTGGTGGCAGGAGAAGGAAGCAAGAACACATTAAGGAAGGGATCTATAAAGTATACGAAAAGCAGCTAAAAGGAAGAAAGAAATTTGGGGATTAATTTTAGGAGATAAATGTGTTAAAATATAATGGGCTGAAAGAACTATTTACCTGTAACAAGTGATATATAACATTTTCTCTTTTCTGTGCTTCAGATATATATCTGCCATTTTTTCCTTGGCCTCTATGAAATACGGCTGCTCGGCTGTAACATTCCGAAGCATGCTTAAAGCCCTCTCCACATCTCCCTGGGCCAGAGCTAAGTCTGCGTTAGCGATAGTGACACGCAACTCTTCAGATGTCCCAGAAAATTCATGGATGGCATCTTGTAAAACTTTGGCTGCCTCATGCTGTAAGGGTGACATCCAGATAACATTCAAAACTATAACAAATCACACTACAAATGAAGGTCTTCTAATACAGAATGAACAATAAATGGTAGCACAGTTTTGATATTTGTGATATATTGATCGATTTTTGATAAGCACAAAAATTTAAAACTAAACTCAGAGACCAAATTAAGATGACATATTTGTTAGCTGAAAAGTGTTCTTATAACTATGACAACAGCAGTTGGTACATAAGAGTTGCTGCGACTATAATAAACATTTATCTTGCATCCAGCATTGTATTAACCCATTACTTCTTATGACAATCCTCCAAGGTAGTTACTATAATTACCTCCACCTTACAATAAGGAAAATAAGACTCAGACAGTTAAGGAGTTAACAAATGATGGAACCAACCAGCCTGACTCCAAAGCCTAAATTCTTTGTCATGTTCATTACTGCATCTTCAGTGGGATCCAGTCCACAGTCACCCTTTGGACCAGATGGTTCTTCATTACATAGCAGGTTATTCCCTACACTAGGACACCATTTTTGTTATATCCCAGGTGAATATATTTCCTAATTTCCAAACCTGTACCTCAATGAACCTAAAATATCATTTATTTTAATTCATCTCAACTTAGGAGATTCTAAAAAAATTCTAATTTAAGAAATGTTAAACCAAGAAAAAAAATTGTGCATTGTAGAATCAATCTATAATAGAATTGGTTCTCCTTATTAAATGCATTTTATGTTAATTTGTTAGTGAAGTAGAAATTCTTTGAGCTTTGGCAAGTACCTAGACATAGCCTTAATTTCCACTAAAATATGAAATATGAAGTAACTGATTAGCACCTGCTGTAACTTAAAAAAGATATAAATGATAAGTTCCTCATTTTCTACAAGATTCTAATTCTTTTCTCAGAATTGCATTCATGTTTGCTTCCATCTGGTGCCAAATGATGAGAAACAAATTTTCTAAACTTAATCACTTGTTCAAGAGAATAATTTTTGCATTTTCATTTCCTATAACTATATATACTTGGATAACAAAGTTCAGATCTGAGCAATTAAGATTGACCTACCTGTTCTCCATTTAAACGGTGAACCTCTACCAACTCAAGAAAGACTGATAAACGATGGCTTGCATCAATTTCAGTTTTTCTGTATTTTGACTTTGAGGAAGATCCAATTCTCCTCATTCCTGGTAAACTCATTGCCATGTGCAGAGTTTTAATTGCTTCTCCTATTTCTCCCATTTTCTTTTGTGACTGAGCTTTTATCAGATGATAGAGAGGATATTCTCTCACCTGAAAAAAATAATATTCAGAAATCCTTCCTTGGAGTGCTTACAACATCAACACATAGTTTACAATCCATAAAATGCTACGATAATAGGAAGGCTGAGGACAGTCTACCCTGTGAATGCATGACATCCTTTTCTGTCCTCTTACTCATGTTCTGATCATTTACTGAAAAATCAGAATTCAGGTAACCTGCCACTACCGAGTATTCCCCTGGTTCATAAACAGGTGCTGCTACCGCGACAGGAGAGAAACTGCACACAGAGTTTAGAAGCCCAGCAAGTGTATGTGAAGAAATTATTTTAGTTTTCAGAAAACGAAATTTCTTTATCTGAGACTTCTTGTACTGAAATGTAAGTTATCAGATTTCTACAGTTTCTTTTTATTTTCTAATTTTAAGATTAAACATTTCAGGGCATGTTAATCAAACATGGGTTTTTACCCTTTGATACTACTCTGAAATGTGTACTACTGAAGCTTCTGTCTTTAGTTTGGCTACCAACAGCCTATACAGAAAAAATAAGAGAATGACAGATGGTGTGGAAGGAGTCAAGAAAAGAAGATGGTCCAGAATGAGATGATGTGGCAGCTATCTAACCTCTAGGATGGCTTTAGTCCTCCTACGGCTGGGTTCTGAGCCAGAGCTAGGCATCAGGTTTACCTGTTGTTCTTGTGTAAACAATCATGCTTATGCTCTCATCTCAGAGATCTTGACTCATTGGGTGGGGTGCTGGCACTGGGGTCATGATGTACCACTAGTCTTAAGAACTACCATCCTAAGAACCAGGTGTTACTTTCTGCAAACCTTGCCTACAACTTGAATTCTCCAGTTAACTAAAGGGTTCTCACATTAAAGAGTCAAAGACACTGCCAGACAAAAGACAAAGTCTGAGGAGCTCCTACAGTGACTTCAGGAAGCCCCTGAACCTAGGGTTTTCTGTAATGCTCAGGGATATGGGATGTTTAAACTGAACGTCTTGGATAGAAACCTAGTGTCTTTATGTCCTCAAACCACATACCAACTTTCAAAATGACTAGGCATTCTGTGATGATGCATCCAAAGTTATTAAAAATCAAGGTCCAAGAAAGAGACAACAATAAAATAAAAATCCTAAAACATAAAAATGTTTGGCACAATGCTCTATGTTAAAAAGCAGAGACATCACTTTGCCAACAAAGGTCCATATAGTCAAAGCTATGGTTTTTCCAGGAGTCATGTATGGATGTGAGTCGGACCATAAAGAAGGCCGAGTGCCAAAGAATTGATGCTTTCGAACTGTGGTGTTGGAGAAGACTCTAAAGAGCCCCTTGGACTGCAAGGAGATCAAACAAGTCACTCCTAAAGGATATCAACCCTGAATATTAGAAGGACTGATGCTGAAGTTCCAATACTTTGGCCATCTGATAAGAACAACCAACTCTTTTGAAAAGACCCTGATGCTGGGAAAGATTGATGACAGAGGATGAGACGGTTGGATGGCATCATCGGCTCAATGGACATGAGTTTGAGCAAGCTCTGGGAGATGGTGAGGGGCAGGGAAGACTGGCATGCTGCAATTCACGGGGCAGCAAAGAGTAGGACAGGACTAAATGACCGAACAACAACAATGCTCTATAGTTGACAACTATCTTTATATATATATTCACAGTACATTTAATGTTCATTAAAATTGTAGAGTATTATTATATAAGTTTCATAGAAAAGAAAACTGAGGTGCAGAGAGCGAGAGGTGGAAAGACCAGACACCAATTCCTGGTCTTTTGTTGCCAAGTCCATATAGTTTTGTTAAACTAAACCACAGGTGCCTCCATTTTTTTCTCCTACTGCTAACGAGTTCAAAACATTTTCCACTAAAAAAATGCATTTATTAGCAAAATGTTACTGGCTAAAATACAAAATAGTTGAACATGTAAACATTTGCTAAAGGTTTAAGGACAGTGATATGACTTATCCACTTGAGTCTGGAACACTTACCTTAAAATTATAGCTCAGGCATAGTTCAAGAGACTGAGAACACAATTTGAATTTTTCCTGAGACAGATAAACCTGAGCCATCAGAAGATGAGCATCGGCATAGGAAGGGCTGTGTTCTAGGCAATGCTGCAGGTTATTGTAAGCTGCTTCGATATCACCTGGTGAGGAAACAAATCACTACTACAGCAAAAAAAAAAAAAAATGATTAAGAGGAAGTCTGAGAGAAGAGGGAGAAAAGTAGTCTATGGACAGTTCTGGTGTTTGAACTTGAAGTCCTCAGCTTAAACTACCTGCACTACTATTAAATCGCTTCACTTGTGTCCGACTCTTTGAGACCTTGTGGGCTGTAGCCCACCAGGCTCCTCTGTCCATGGGATTCTCCAGGCAAGAATACTTGATTGGGTTGCCATGCCCTTCTCCAGAGGATCTTTCCGACCAAGGGATGGAACACCCATCTCTTATGTCTCCTACACTGGCAGGCAGGTTCTTTAACACTAGCGCCACCGTCCACTTCTTTCTAGTGTGCATGAAAGAATATATCCAAAGCCAGGCCATCCCCTTGGTGATAAGGAGCAAATCAGAGTATGTGAAAAGATCAGAATCCATCACCACTGTTACTGACAGTCCTATTAATGTACTTTTACTTTCCTTGTCTAATTTTTTTAAGTTTTTAACTTCTTTAAAATATGTAAAACATAGAAATTTAAATAACTGGAATGTTACAGTGCCACATTAACAAGAAAGATTTAGTCTAGCAATCATTCTTGGCCAGAAATTTTACTACTGCACAAAAGACCAAAAAAAGCATAGGAATATAGTCCAGAAGTTTAGAAATGAGAGTTACAGATTTTAAATGCCTCTTAATGCTAACTGAAACATTCAAATGTTCTGGAAACACATCTATTGTATATCTAGAAGTCTTCTTTTTTTTTTTTAAATTGTAGCTGATTTACAGTATTGGGTTAGTTTCAGGTATAAGTAGTGACTCAGTATTTTTGCAGGTTATGTTCCATTATATGACATTAACTATATCTGGGAGTCTTAAAACAGAAGGAAATGATCAAAATTAAAGTGATGGAATACTGGATTCCACCTTGGGCTGACAGCGAAGAGAGGAAGAGGCTCTTCAGAGAAATACCAGGTGCTAGAAGTTTCGTGATATAACCTACATTGATACACATTTAGCCATCTCATAAACTGGCCTTAAGCAGGTACAGCTAGACCAGAGCCCTGTGTAACTCTGCTAAATTATTATCTGTTCAATAACTCTCTGTGACCTTACCTGACACCTCAACAGACAAAATAAGGCTTACAGTCAGGCCTTCGGTCCCAAAGGCTCAACCTTCTTATAACAGAAATCCATTTAAACAGAAAACATTCTTCTTAAAAACAGGGGATTGACGAACAAAAATTTGGCTTAGTACAATAACTTATTAAAAGAAGTGTCAAAATCTGTCAATTAACCATCAAGCATAATAAATTATTAGAGTTTTCATTCTGATGCAATCCAACACTCAGAACTCTACAGGCAAAAAAAAGAAAGATGGTTAAGCATAATAAATTTGCAAGCAAACCACCACCCCCACATTCTTTTAGGAAAGATAAGGATCACGGAGATAACCTGAAAAAAAGTGATTATTACTGGGACTCCCCTGGTGATCCAGTGGTTAAGAATCTGCCTTGCAAGGTGGGGGACATGGGTTTGATTCTTGGTCAGGGAACTACGATCCTGCATGACACAGAGCAACTAAGCCCATGCGCCACAGTGACAGATTCCACGTGATTCAGTGAAGATCGTGCATACTGCAACTAAGACCTGATGCAGCCAAATAATAAATATATTTTTAAAAAGAGAAAGATTATTTCCCCAAAGAAGGGTTTGCAAACAAGAGCCAGGAAAAAAAAAAAGAGAACTATGTGAATAACTGAGATCTTTTTTGCTTCTTCTATAAAGGTAAAGAGAAGGAATATGGCCAGTTAGCTTTAGAAGGCCACTAATTACTTAAAAATGGACAAACAGGTCATTGTTGTGGGGAAAAAAGGCCATACAAACAAGTATCACATCAATATCACATTCTTATTTGAGAGCGGCTCAAATTCTCTTGAGGAAAAAAATGAAAGAAATTTCTGTCCTGCAGTTCTGCCTTTGTCAGGATCTTCTGTAATAAAGAATTTGTCTGGCCTTGGTTCCTGGGAGACCATCTCTAAATCTTGGAGCAATAAAAGTGTCTTTGTTATTCCTGGTAGGCCCTGATAACTTATGCTAATGTGACTAAGGGCTGGCCAGGTCAGAGATCCCAACCATGTGATTAGCAGGGTACGGACTCTGAGTCATCCATACCAGCCTGACCTGGGGAGAGGGGAGCTGGAGACTGAGTTTAATTATCATGTCTATGTAATAAAACTCTTGGGTACTGAACCCTGGGTGAGCTTCCCTGCTGCTAATGTTCTAGAGGTGTTGTCATATGTTTATGTGTCAGAAAGTTGATGTGTCCTGACTCCTTCACACGTGGGACCCTCCCAGACCTCAACCTCTGCATCTCTTCCTTTTGCTGGTTCAGATGGATATTTTTTTGCTATAAAACTCTAATCCTAGCTATAGGGCCTTCCTGACTTCTGTGACTCTTCCGAGTAAACTACTGAACCTGATGGGAGTTGTCAGAACCCTTAAATTTGTAGCCAGCAAATCAGACATGCAAATGGCTCTGGGAACCTCTGAGCTTGTGGCTGCCGTCTACAGCTAGAGCAGTCTGATGGAGACTGTGCCCTTAACATGTAAGTTTGGCCCAACTCCAGGTAGTTTGTACCAGAAGTCACTGCAGTTGGCAGCTTAGCAAGAATACTGTTGTTTAGACATGTGCCAGCACGGTATCACGTTATTTCAGGCTGCTCTTTTTAACAGTGGGGTTAATGTACAAGACTTTCATTCCTAGCAAGAGTTAGTTGCTCAGTCATGTCCAACTCTTTGCCACCCCATGGACTGCAGCCCACCAGGCTCCTCTGTCTATGGGATTCTCCAGGCAAGAATACTGGAATGGGTTGCCATTTCCTATTCCAGGGATTGAACCTGGGTCTCCTGCATTGCTGACAGATTCTTCACCACCTGAGCCACCAGAGAAGCCCTTAACTCCTAGTGAAAGTGAAAGTCGCTCAGTCGTGTCCCACATTTTGCAACCCATGGACTGTATAGTCCATAGGATTCTCCAGGCCAGAATACTAGAGTAGGTAGCCTTTCCCTTCTCCAGGGGATCTTCCCAACTCAGGGATCGAACCCAGGTCTCCTGCATTGCAGGCAGATTCTTTACCAGCTGAGCCACAAGGGAAGCACTTCATTCTTAGACACTTTGGCAATGAAGTATTACTATTAATATACTGAGACTGATTTATATAAAGATTCAAAATAAATAAGTGTTGAATAAATTAATCACAGAACTCAAAAGTTCCGTTTGAATATCTAGTAGGTGACATCCATTCTGACTGAAAAGAAAGTAGAAATATCATGTGGCTCAACAGAACTCACTTAGGAGAAGGTATCAGAGAATCACTTCTTACAACTAGAGTATTTTAGAGGTGAAGTTAACTCTTCTGATAATTTGGTTCTTTTTTAAAAATAGTTAAAACCAAGACCCAAAAAATTAGTAAAGTCAATCTCTTAACTCTTTCTATTATGTATAGGAGGTAACTGAATGAATACATTTAAGGTGGTTTCTGCCCTACAGGACTTTACAAACTTACTTTACTCTGCATAGCATGTAGCCAGCAAAGATATATATATATACATAAGGCCCATATGATGGTCTACTTACATATATATTGCCAAACATGTGTGTGTCCTAAAACGCTAAGGTTACAACTGAGGTAATTTTTTTTTTGAGGTTATTTTTTTAAAGCTATGAATAACCAATCACAGAAACTAGATAGGAATTAATTTATTTCCTAAGTATCTGAAACCTGATAAACATCAGATTTGATTATGCCAATGAATCAATAATGATGGATTATGATCTGTTCAAAGGAGAGATTAAAGACTATAAATTTTTACTGCCTGGCCTTAGTACTATCTGATGGACTTTTTTTTAAAGTGGTAGAACTATATTTTTCCAGAAGTTCATTTGAATCAAAAAAGTTTATGGCAATCTTTTTTAAAGAACTAAATAGTTAAAGAGTTGTACAATTTTATTCTGTATAAAAATTAATTGTATAAATTAATTAAAATTTAATTTAATTTAATTAAAATTTAATTAATATACTGTGCATATGTAAAATGTGTATTTTGTGTGACTATTCTTCATATATGATGGATGCTTAGTTTGCTCATACTTTTTCTTATCAACATCAGAATATAAAGGTTATTTTAAGCTTTTAATGTACACCTTACCTGACAAATACTTCACTTTTGCTATTAGGAAGACAGCCTGCAGAAGACCAGGAACGGTTCTGACTATAGTCTCCAGGATTGAGGTACAACGTCTGAGAAGTGGAGAAAGAGGTTGCCCAGGACTTGCAGGCTAAACAAAACAAATCAGCAAGTCATTTTTATAAGTTTTTAACAGTATTAGGCTAAAAATAAACACATTATTAATTGTAATGTGAAGAGCAAAACCCACATGCTTGCCCAATATCTCACTATGACTAGATTAATACTAGTTTATCTCCCTGGGATCTATGAACAGACTATATAAATGATGGCTTTTGCTCAGCAAAATAATTGTGAAGTTACTAATTTGATAACATATGAAAGGAGCATTTATGTTCAAAAGCTTTATCAAGGAAACACACCTGTTCAAAGGAATAATGAGAGGCACAGCTTCTTGCTGGAACACTGAGAGTCAAGGGAATGTGAGCTCTAATTCTAAAGCTGTCTTGGGATTTTACTCAATTCAATAACCTGCACCACCCTCGAGAATACTGCAAAGTCAGTTTTTAGAGAATTCAGATTTTGTCATCCTAGTAAAAATTCAATGGCAGAACACATGCATGTACACTACACCAAATGTCTCATATTCCCCACTTTTCTGTCTGACATATTGTAGGCCCTCAATTTTTTTCTCTTTTAATTAATAATGAATTTAATAACTAAAGTAGTACTAGACAACTTGTTTATTCTTTTAATGGCTATCTACTCAATCTTTATCCAGCAGTTATCCGCTCACAACTTAGAAATGTGATATTAGATTTTTAAATATCCAATGTTTACTCTCCCACTTTACCTTACTAATGCTCCTTCCTTTATCTGAAGGACCATCCTCTCATTCCCATAACCTTACACAGATTCTTAACTGAAGCACAGCCTCTTACTGACAACTGACCCTACAAGGAGCCACTGTTACTAACAAGAAAAGTGTGGTATCTTCGATGTTGACGCACCAAAAAATGTGTGCTCAAAAGAATTTTCAGAGCACAACTATTGGTGCCTAGAATACTTCAGCTTCTTGAAATTTCTAAAGCACTTATCTAGGTAATAAATTTTTTTTTAGCATTCTTTGTCTTATTAGTCCTACAGTAGTTTCATATTTAGTTTTGCCTCTTTTATAGGGCTAAGGGTCCTTATGTGTCTTAAAGATGAGACTCTTAAAACTTTACACTGTAATGGATATAGTGTATATTCTTAAAATATATTTGCTTTTTCAGTGCAATTGAAAATAATGAAAGTACAGGTAACAGGGCGAGCTTCTAATGTCGTCTGCCCCTTGCTAAAAATTACTCATTGAAAACAATCATCATTTTTCCTCTAATTTCAGAACAAATCATAGCAAAAAATCCAGGGCTTATAAAGACAATCTCTAAGAAAATATCTGCTTGATTTTTTTAAAAAAACTATGTATATGTAAAAGGGCCAAAGCAGTAGAAAGAGAGCTGGAGACACAAGTCTGCCTTTCTGATATTTCCCCAGGAAAACAGCATTTTAAATGCTAATTAGATTCCATCATGCCGATGAAGCTTACATTATGGAAAAATAGAATGTCTGTGCACTAGGGACCCAACTACAACTTAACACATTATTTCTTGCTCCTTTTACAGTTTACTCTCAGGCCAGCTGCCAGAAGAAGCCTTTTAAAACGCTGAACTGGATCATGTGGGAAACCCTCTGGTGGCTCCCCACTGTTCTCAGAACGGAAGTCAGAGAAATTAGCACCAGTTTCCAATGATACCTTACGGTGACCACTCCCTGCCTCCTCACTTGGTCCCAGCCACTCCCCTCTCCTTTGTCCCTTTGGGCCACTGCACAATGGCTCCTTTTGCCTGAAACACTCTATGGTATATTCCCACATGACCTTGAAGTTTTTGTTCAAATTTTACCATCATAATGAGGCCTACCTAGACCACCTTATCTAAAATTATTGCCCCCTTTCACTCTGTTCTGTTATTTTCTCCTATAATCTCCTAATATACTACAAGATAGATTGATTGTATTATGTCTCCTCCTGCCAGTATTCATGTATTAAGAAGGCAAGGAATATTGTTTGCTTTTACATAACTATTTCCCCAGCTCTGAATAGTCCACTGGGAACCCTACAAGCATTTGTTGGATGAATTCTAAATACTGCATGAGTACTGAAAAATGCTTTCCAACTCATGAGCAACTGAAAGCAGATCATGACTGGAGAAACTGAGATCAATCCCAAGTGCAATTCCAGAGTGGTTAGTTGAAAAAAATTGGTCATGAAAGTCTGGAAAAGGATATGTTGATCAATAAAAGGCAGCGTGAGCTCCCTAAGGAAAGGTCATTATTTTCATTTCCTTGTTAATACAGTTACTGAAGCTGTAACTTCAGGGAGAAATCAGGGAGAATACTAAAAACTATGCTTTCAGGAATGAAGTATTTGATAGTGCATGCCATGATATCTCTATGTTGAATTGTGAGTTGAGCATAACAAAGTTGTGTCATCTGCTTACTGCCTGTAATAAAAGAGCGCTAATGGATACATGTCAACTTGGAATGAACTCTGTGGTAATATAACAGAGGGTTACATTCTCAGTGTTACTTGGAGCCACAAAGGCAGATGATGTTTGACAACAAAGATCCATATAAAACAGATGACAGTTAGGACCCCAAAGGATACAATAATCTGTAATTATGGGATAAGTATGAGGAGATAAAATTTCATAGGGACAAATGTTGAGTCCTACACTTAGATCCAAAGTTATAGTGATTAACAGATCTAAGGACTCTGGTTAACTGTTAAATCAACAGGGGTTGATAATGTAATGTGATTCACAAAAAAGAAACTGATGGACCTCCAGAATTAGGAAGCAAAGGATCTGATTTAAGTTTTGCAGGCCAAATCCACATTTGGAATAGTGAGCTTAATCAGGCACTGATAAAATCAAGAATATCCTCAGACTCACAACCAGGGATCTCAAACTATGTCATAAAAAAAGAAAGGGTTGGAAACCTGGGACTGTTCAGAAACATGAAAATTAATTTCCTACATCTGGTCTATGAATGAGGAATACACTAAGTAACTGGACTTGCTCCATGTCACTCCAGAGAGCAAAAGGAGGACCAGTAAACAGGTGAGTTTTTTAACACAAAGCAAAATCTGACTTAACATAGGAAATACAGTCTAATAATCACAGTTACATAAGAACTGTATCTGTGAGTGCATCCAAAGATGGGACGGACAGTTAATGAGGACATTATAGAGTAGATACTAATACAAGGCGGGTGCCTAAATTAAATGACTTCTAATAGTTCAAATTCAAGATTTTAAGATTTTATGAATTACAAATCAATATTTATAAACCAAAACATTAGTTGATAGTAATCATTACTGTAAATATTTTCATTAAAAACTATTTCAACTAATATAGATACAAATACTTTCATTTTATAACTCTAATCTGTAGAACATAATTTATTAGTACCTTTCATAAAACATCATGTAAATGCATTTTTGAAAACAAGTCCCAGAAATACACACCTGCATTGGACAGAAATTCAGATATTCTGTAATAATTTCTAGCAAGAAATCAGGATTTAACTTCTCAAAATACTGTATGCCAAGAGGTAAATCCTCCAATTGTGAAAAATGAGTGTCCAGGACATCATCTAATAAATTAATAACCTCTTCTTGTCGTTTATTTTTCTTCATAGCAAGAACTGCATGTAAATAGGTTAATTCCTGCAAAATAAGTAGTTTTCATAAATTACTCCATACAGTTATAAAGCCATTTATTTCTACTTAGATTTCAAATGTATATGAAGAGATATTTATAAGCACTATTTGTTCAAACTTAAATATTAGTTTACATGGATTTTTTAAATCATGTGGAAAATTAATAAACATAATTACATATTAAAATTAATGCATTAGTCCTCTAAACCCATTGTTAAATTTTTAAACATTGAAAATTTCATATTTAATAAGTAGTTAGAATCTACCCTGATAAAATAAAATACTATACCGCTGATTTTCCAATAGACTGCTGAACTTCACTAAGGAATTCTAGATGCTGATATGCATCCTGTAGTTGCCCTTCTATTAATTGACACTGGATAAATCCTAAAAAGAAAACAGATGAAAATGGGAAAAATCCACATCATTCCAGGCATGTACATCTTAAGTTAACACAAACAATATTAAACAAGGTTTTTCTTTTTGGCCATAAAACAAAGTTTTAGATTAAAAAAAGAAAAAGATTGAAAAGAAATGGGTAGCTTTGTATGCACATAAAATAAGGAATTCATAATTTATGGGAATTATCTCATAAAAATCTATTACCTACAGATAGTTTTTAAGAAACAAAAATTCTAGTTTTAAAGGTACATGATTTTTTTCTGCTGTAGATAATAGAGAACTGTTTAATTTTAGAAAACTACAAAATATGTCTTTTCTTCTTTAAACGCAGGTATTAAAAGCAATCATTATTTGCATCTGTATGAGGAACATTCATAGATACAGTTGTCATACCAATTAGAGCAGAAACACTGGTTTCATCTAGTGTCATGGCGGTTTTATACCACTTCAAGGCCTCTTTAACTTTCCCGTGTAAAATCATTTGGTATCCAAGTTCTGTAGCAAATTCTGATTGCTGAGGATTTAAACTAAAAGCTTTTTCTAGCAATGTTTGGGTTTTCTGAAGAATGAGTTGACTACGTCCACACTAAAAAGAAAAAAAATTAAGTTAAACTAAAACAAGTCTACTAAGATGGAAGAATTTGTTTTTTCTAAATGTACATAATTAATAATTTGTATTTCACAGATGAAAAATATGGGGAAAAATTATTTCATAACTGAAGAATAATACATCTACTGCATTTACTATCTAGATAGTATATCAAGAGTTTATATCCTATCAGAACTTAAACATCCTAATGAGTACTGCTTTTAAAAAACAGCTCTCCTGAAAAATGTATTGCTTCTATGGTACTCCACAAGCATGTTTTATAACTCGCTTTTTAAATTGTTTCATGACTGTCTTATAATTAGAGAAGAAAATCATTATTTAAGGTTTATATATATTTACATACATGTGTGCATAAATACAGGATAATATAGAGAGATGTATATATTTTATTGAACTATTATTGCATTGAAAACTAGGATAAGAATTTGATTTACCCCTAAAGACAAGTGTGCTACTAGTGAGAACCACGCCTTATAATCCTCTTGAAAAAAAGCCTTCAAAAATATTTCAAGAAATGGCAATGTTGTCAGAATTAAGTATATACATTTTGAACATCATTACTTTGAAGACTTCTTACTTACTGAATTGTTTGATTTGCTGTAAACTTGTAACAATTATGCGTCTGCAGTAGGTAAATAAAAAATGTTAATATTCCCCACTAACTCAAATTTCTCTAATGGGGAGCAGTTCCCTAAATTTCATTTGATCTGACAACCTTTGTTTTTAATTAAGAGAATTCAGTTTATTCATGCCCTTTAACAATTAATAAACTTAATTATTTTCTTTCAACTTTATTTTAATAATTATTTTACTTACTGTGCCCTTTTCCTTATTTTTTTCTAGCATAGTTTCAATCCTCTCATTTCTTGTATTGGTTTTAAGATTCTGCTATATTTATCTATTCCATTTCCAATTACCTTTTTATGGGTGCTTGTCATAAAAATCGTTTCTTTACTATTACAGAAAGTAAGACAGAAACCATTTCCTCAACCCAAATAGTCTACTACTTACTTCAAAACATTTAAAAATCAGTTTTAAAAACATATAGCAAAGAACAACCTTAGTCATAAATGCTATGCTCTGGTTAAAATAAATCACTTTCCATTTCCTTTGTCTGGAAGGCACTTCCCTATTAAAGGATTCACAAGTGCCACTTCCTCCGTGAACCCTCCATGATGGCTTTTTATAGCTGGAAACTGTATCTCCTCTGAACTACCTCCCTTAAGAATCTATCACATACTCATAGGCACATCTATGAATTTTCTAGTATTTTCACTCCAGGCCATATGATTTTTGGTGCCTCAACATTTGTGACTAATTTTATACTTCCAGCTACAAATAACAGAGCTTTGCAGTACTCTTACAATTCTGCTGAAGGCTATTGTGATTGTATAAAAAAGTTGAGCATTCTGTGGTTCCACAACATCCAATGCATTTCCTAAGTTTTCCAGCTGGGTGGCAGCCTAAAACAAAAGTATTCAGTTTAATTTTAAAATACACTAAGAATAAAAATAGCATAATACATGACACGTACATTAGTAAATTAGTATTTATATGTTAAAAAAATCTTTGCTTTTATCAATTCCCCTTCTTCCAATGAAATCATATGGTGCAAGAGGGTAAAGGATCCTTCCATAAAAAGTGCAATGATTATAAGTAAAAATTGCATTATAAAATGTGCATCTTTAATAGAAACCTTTGGGTGATATCCAAATATTTAAAGATACCTATAATATCCAGTTAACTATACATGCCAAGCTCCTTCTCCAATAATTTATGACACATGAGATATGAATGATAACTTATTTTTACAAACATTAATATTATATGAGGTCAGTCCTCAGATTACCTACATAGCCTGGTTTATATTTAAAATATTTTCAAGACCAAAAAAATCAGATACTTGAAAAATAATTTCAATGCCTGGAAAATTTACTTTAGATTTGCTCTACTAAGATTCTTCTAGTATTTACTGAAGTATTTACTAGGTACTATCACATTAACCCACTTAACCCTAAATAAGAGTCTAAATCTATTATCTGTTATAATAGTATTGACTTCAGAGTGGATTTTGGCATCCCATAAACCAAAATATATAGTCAACGTGTTCATTACCAGAGGAACGTGTACCTTATAAGGTTCAATGGGATTTCATCCTAACCCATTTAACTTATACAAACTCAATAAAATTGTAAAAGTACTATGAATTATATTTTCTATGTTCTCTTCCATAACCAGTATCACTAGTTATATTAATCATGTATCATATGACACATGAGTTTTACATAGAAACAGCATCTGCTATAATTAATAATTTTTAAAGCTTTCAATGATACTTTTAACTATATGATACTTTTGCTTTACTAGGTGATTTAAGATACTTACCTTTGTTAAGGTATATTTCTAGGACTCAACAAAAACTGCCATGATACACATTCTAAAAGCACTTCAAGTCTCTTTAGTATGTTCATGTGTGTGTAACTAAATATATATTTAATACAGGAAAGTTATATAGTACAATACAACTTACCTTCTCTATATCCCCCTCCCTACACAAATAGTAAAGGGCCAGCATTCTCAGTGCTTCCAAATTTTGATTATCTTGCAGCATCAACCTGCAAAAGAAATTTCAGTTAATGTTGAAATAAATTATGTATTATTATCTGACGACTTGCAAAGTTGATTTGCTGGTCTGATTACTCCACAGTTTAAGTAAGTAATTTTTATTGGTAAAATAACATCTCCTTTATAAAAATTATCAATCTCATTATTTAAAACCAAAAGAATCTCTGGATCTTTATCTTAATATGTTTATAAAGGCAAAATGGTTGTCTGAGGAGGCCTTATAAATAGCTGAGGAAAGAAGAGAAGTAAAAGGCAAAAGAGAAAAAGGAAAGATATACTCATTTGAATGCAGAGTTTCAAAGAATAGCAAGGAAAGATAAGAAAGCCTTCCTAGTGAACAGTGAACAGTGCAAAGAAAGAGAGGAAAACAACAGAATGGGAAAGACTAAGATCTCTTTAAGAAAATTATAGATACCAAGGGAACATTTCATGCAAAGATGGGCACAATAAAGGACAGAAACAGTATGGGCCTAACAGAAGCAAAAGATGTCAGAAGAGGTGGCAAGAATACACGAAAGAACTATAGGAAAAAACATATTAATGACCCAGATAACCACGATGGTGTGATCACTCACCTTGAGTCAGACATCTTGGGAGTGCGAAGTCAAGTGGGCCTTAGGAAGCATTGCTACGAACAAAGCTAGTGGAGGTAATGGAATTCCAGATGAGCTATTTCAAATCCTAAAAAATTATGCTATGAAAGTGCTGTACCCAACATGCCAGCAAATCTGGAAAATGCAACAGTGCCCACAGCACTGGAAAAGGTCATTCCAATCCAATTCCAAGTTTTCATTCCAATCCCAAAGAAGGGCAATGCCTAACAATGTCCAAACTACCACACAATTGCACTCATTTCACATGCTAGCAAAACTAATGCTCAAATTCTACAAGCCAGGCTTCAACGATATGTGAACCAAGAACTTCCAGATGTTCAAGCTGGATTTAGAAAAGGCAGAGGTACCAGAGATCGGATTGCCAACATCCACTGGATCACAGAAAAAGCAAGAGAATTCCAGAAGAACATCTACTTCTGCTTCATTGACTACGTTAAAGCCTTTGACAGTGTAGATCACAACAAACTGTGGCAAATTCTTTAAAGAGATGGGAATACCAGACCACCTTACATGCTCCTGAGAATCCTGTATGCAGGTCAAGAAGCAACAATTAGAATGGACATGGAACAACAGACTGGTTCTACATTAGGAAAGGAGTATGTCAAGGCTGTATATTGTCACCCTGCTTATTTAACTTATGTGCAGAGTACATCATGCAAAGTACAAATGCCGGACTGGAAGAAGCACAAGCTGGAATCAAGATTGCCGGCAGAAATGTCAATAACCTCAGATATGCAGATGACACCACCCTTACGGCAGAAAGCAAAGCACTAAAGAGCCTCTTGATGAAGGTGAAAGAGGAGAGTGAAAAAGTTGGCTTAAAACTCAACATTCACACAACTAAGATCATGGCATCTGGTCCCATCACTTTATGGCAAATAGATGGGGAAACAATGTAAACAGTGAGACTTTCTTTTCTTGGGCTCCAAAATCACTGTAGATGGTGACTGCAGCCATCAAATTAAAAGACGCTTGCTTCTTGGAAGAAAAGCTATGACAAACCTAGATAGCATATTAAAAAGGAGAGACATTACTTCGCTGACAAAAGTTCATATAGTCAAAGCTATGATTTTTCCAGTAGTCATATATGAATGTGAGAGTTGGACCATAGAGAAAGCTGAGCATTGAAGAATTGATGGAAATGAACAAATGGGGAAACACATTAGGTTTATCACGCATGGCATGCTACATTATTAGCTGCAGCTTTTTTCACTCTCCCTGATACATGCTTTCTGCCATGTAACTGAGCAGCTCCTCCTACAAATGCTGGCTTGTACTTCACCGCCCCCGACTACAACTTGGAGCTTTTTCTTGGCCAGTAGGATGTGGACAGGAATGGCAGTGCGCCGCCCCTGTTTCAGAGGCATTGCATATCTCTGCTTGTCCTCTGCATCTCTGCCATCACCAGAAGGGTCTCCTCTAAGAGGCTGGTGCTATTTGGCTGGAGCCCAGAGAAGAACACCCTTAGAGCTGACCTGAGTCCAAACTGCAGCGAGGTTTCACGCCCTCTCAGCTAGACAGGAAACTTGAAGCGGAGCCCCAGCCACATCTGGACTGGGTCAGTGACCCTACATGATCCACACCAAAGTGAGAAATGAGCGCATATTATCACATGCCCTGAGATGTGTGGTTATTCGCTGCACATCAGTAGCTGCCTAAAGATACTACCAATTTGGGATTAAAGAAATCCTCCCCAAATAATCTATAGGTTTCATGCAATTCAACCCAACATCTTATAAGGTTTTTGTATTTTTTTTTAACAAGCTATTCTGATAGTCAACTGCAAAAGGCCAAGAAAACCATCAGAAAAGAAACATGATGGAGAACCTCTTAAAAGATGTCAAAATCCATTAGAAATATAGGAACAAACAGATCTAGTTAATAAGAAAAAAAGGACCAGTGAATATACAGGGGAAAAAATAATAGCTTTTAGCATTAAAAAAATGCTCAATTTCAACACAAACAAGGAAATGAAAATAAAAATAAGGTACCATTCTTATCCTACCATATTGTTTTTAAAAAAATAAAAAAACAAAAACCTCACATTGACAATAGCCAAAATTCCTGAGGATAGGGGAGGGGACATTCAATAGACTAATGATGCTAGTATAAGTTAGTATAGTTTCTCCAACTCGGTAGTATTTATCCAATGTCAAATGTGTACATTTGAGGCAGGGACTGCACTCTCTCCTCAAAATCACTCTGCCCTTATCTGCTTGGGCTCTGGGCTTCCCAATCTCCCAGCCATCTCTGCAGGTAGCCGTGGCCAATGTGAGAGCAAGCACTATGTGCCAAGTCCGGGCCTGGACTTTTAAGAAAAGCAGAGTGACTCCTCCACATTCTTTCCTCTCTTACCAGCTGGACACCAGCATCATGAGGTTTTAGGAAAAGGCAGAGTTGCAAGACGCAAAGAATTTAGGTTCCTTAAAGACAATGTGGAGAAAGGCTGACTGATCAAGTCTTACACCCACTCAAAACAGTTACAGATGACAAAAATAAACATATGTTTGTATCTACTTTTCACAGGAGCTTAGCTTACCCCAAAAAATAAACTTCCCTTTAAATCAGTAATTTGTCATTTGGGAAACCATCCTCCAGAAATACTTCTCCATGTGTACAAAGACGTGTGTGTGTGGCTGAGTGGGTAGATGTGTTCACTGCAATAATTAGAATAGCAAAAAATTCAAAATAGCCTAAATGCCTCTCAATGGGGAAAGATAAAATAAACTATATTTACGTTCACCTTATAGACACCATTCATGGCTAATGAAATACTAAGTTAAAGAAAAATCAAGTTTAAAAACTACATAACAAGCCTGTTTATCATTTTTTTAAATGCCCCCACAATACATACATATATTTTGCACATTATTATGTAGATACTTCCAACTCCCAGCCCACAAACAGTGCTTAGGAAAAAAATCTGAAAAGTGTAAATATCAGAAACTTATTTATGCACAAACTGTGGCCTCCAAATACCACTTCTCAGCAAAAGGAGTTAAGATTGCCCTGTACAGTGGCTGATACCCATAATGGGTCAGTAAATACACAATAACCCTGGTATATCTTGCCGTATGCAACAGTACGGACACTACCAAAGACTTCTAGGATCATGTCATAAGGACTTGAAGAAGCTACTAATGACCAAAGATAAGTCAATCTGAGCAACTATAATAACCAAAATGGTTAGAAACACTCAAGTTTAATCCATATCACATAAACAAACAAACTCAAATCCTTAATCACCACTGGAGAATGCTAGGTCTGCAAGGGGCCTTTTTTGCTTGTTTCTGAAACCTGGGAATAAGGTCAAAGACGCAAGCATTTATCCAACTTTTCCTATACGAACTGTAACATTAGATAACGAACAAGCTTAAGTTTTTCTTTATAGGAGTATTTTAACTACGAAATGCAGAAGGAAAGATATAATCTTACTATAATTCTAAACCAAGCATGAATTGCTACTAATATCACACAAAAAAGAGGCAAGCAGAGATTATGTCTTTTTGATGGAAGAACACATCAACAAACAAGTATCAAATGTGAATCTAACCAAGCCTCTGGATCCATCAACAATTTAATGGAAAAACTGAGTATAAGCAACAAGTTATATGCTAATACGGCACACAATCAATACAATTCCTATCATGGAATACCTGCTGGATAAAAATCCTGGTTTCATTAACAGTAAGAAAGAGACATTAACAGTAAGAAAAAGAAGAGACTGCTGGAGAGAAAGAGGGAAAAGCAGAGAGGGAAGAAGAGAGAGGGAACCATCCAAGGCCCTCAGACTTCAGAAGAAAAACTAAAATCTTGACAATGATGAACAAGACCCTTCACAACCTGGCACCCTTCTCCCTCCCACCTCTGTTCTGAGGTTACCGCCTAGTCATCTTGCTCCTTCCCACCCTTAACCACATGACACGGACTCTTGCCTCAAGGACTTTGCACTTGCATTTCCCTCTGTCTGCAACCTTCTCTGGAATGTCTGCATGCTTGCTCCCTCAGTCAAATGCCATCTTCTCGGAGACCTTCCCTGATCAGCTGATAAAATCGAAGCCCTTCCCTCAACTCCCTATTTCACGTTCCAGCTTTACTTTTTCTCCACTGAGCTTATAACGTTCTAGCACCCTACAAAATTTCTTATTTGTTTACTTATTACATGGTTCCTCTCATTTGAATATAAGCTTCATGAGGTCAGCAATTATTATCCTTCTGAACCTTAAGAGTGTCTTAGAATAACTACTCAGGTGTTAATATATATTTATGTAAATCGATAAATTCAGCCCTTAAAAACAGTGCAATGTCAAGGTTTTCTTCAATTCTATATTATTTGAAAAAAATCAAACTGAAAATATCTTATAAGAAAAAACTACACATAGATTTTCTTTTTTCTGGAAATTAAAACCAGACCCAAAGATACTTGTGAGATCTTGTTTTACTTAACCTGTGTGCTGTCTCAACTGTCTGGTCCCAATCCTGCAAGGCTAGTTGTAGTTTCATTTTCTTTACCAAAGCAGGAAGGAAACTTGGAAAATTCATGATTATCTGGTTCACAGTCTCCAGAGCACCTGAATAATTCTGGCGCATCTCAAGGCACTGTGCCTAATGGGAGAAAAAAGTAAAAAGTGACATCAAAACTGTGATCATATACACTTAGGTTCTCACAGCAGGTGAGGTAGAATTCTAGCATTTAACATTTTCTATATTTTTCCTTTCTGACCTTTCTGTAAGGAATAGTCATCACTTTTGTAATCAGAAAAGTAAGTTTTAATCAAACAATATTTTGAAACATCACACAGAATCAAAATATTTTATATAATAAGTGATTTTTTAAAAATTCACTTTTAAATAACAGAAATATAATTACAGGATAAAATTTTGAAATATATATCAAAAAAAATGTATTTATAACAGAAAAATTACCTTTTAGAATAAAATATTTCCAGGATATCTGTAAGTAGCATGTAAAACTAAGAAATTTTTATCTTTTTAAAAAAATTACTTTCAGCCTTAAAAAAATTTTAGAGATAAGCAATATAAATTGCAAAACTATCTCAATATTTTCACTTCTAAGAATTATCTTAAAGACATAACTGGATATTTATGGCAGGATTATTTATAATAGAAAAAGTTAAAGTAACCCAAAATGGCCACATAGGATTAAATGACAGTATATTTATTTAATAAGATTTCAGGTGCCATTAAAGGTCATTATGTTAATTTGTAGATCTATACGTATGAAACAAGGAGGTGTCATTTACAATATAATAAGTTTACCTGGTTATCTCCAATGCTGATATTTATTTTTAATTCAGATATTACTATATTCTAAAATTTTTCTACAATGTACATGTAATTACTTTCGTGGTCAGAAAATATAAATCTACAAATATAGTATGTGCTTTAGGAACAGATGATGAGGCCTATTTATCATATGTCAGATTTTTAAAAACGTGTTACTGAATCCCCTTCAGGAATAAATTTAGTCCTAGAATATCTCAGTTCAAAATGAGCATCTGCCTCAACAGATGCACAGTATATCTGCAATACATTCCTGAAATCAGTTTGAGATTATATTCCCAAAGAATTAAAGGAAAAGTGTGAGAACCATCCAATGATGCCATTGACTGCATCAAAATAAATTACTTAAACTTCTCAATGGCATACAATATAGCAAAAAAGAATAAAGATAATTTTTAAAAATATATAGACACGTTTGGAATCTGTCTGAATAGCTGGTAACTTAAAATAAAATCATGCCAACAGAGCACATTTAGTACTTCCTTAGACCATTACCTCCCATATGAATGCAACATACCATATTAAATGAAGCTAAATTTGCTATATAATTGGTGCATATCATTCTGGGTGGAATTCAACTAATGCAAGCCTCTGACTGAATGAACTGAAAAATACATACATAATTGGAATGGGTTATATCAGAAAAAGAAAAAGAATGGGTTATATCAGTCTAAAAAGTATTAGAGGAAAAGGGAAAATCCTCCTAAGCTGCTTATATTAACACTTGAAATAGCCCTACCTGAGAAGATTATCTACTAGCTTTGCTTTAAGGACTAGAGAGGAAGAGAAATGATACAGAAAAACTTAAAAAAAAAAAAAAACCTTGCTATATGCCCATAAACTCCTGCAGTGCCATTAGGCAAAACCTGAGTCCAATCAGTACGAATTCTAGTTGTCCTGATGACAAGCATCTGAACAAGCTCACTAGCCATGGAAACTGACAAGGGCAATGTAGGGACATTGGCAGTAGCCAAGACACTAATAATCCTCTTTTTCTTTTTTATCCCCTCCCCCAAATTGCTAATTTAATAGACTCTTTTCCTAATATAAATTCAGTTTCTTTTTGCTGAAATTAAAAAAATTTTTAAGGCATTCAAAGTCATCAATGGGATTGAAGAAAGAGTCCAAGTTAAATACTTCCACCCACCAATGATTTCTAATGACTTTACCACTTGGTTATCCCTCCCAGTGTATGGGTAAGTGATAGCATGCTATTTCTCTTTTCATCAGCTGCCAATCTACCCGGTTCAAAGCAACAGCCAAAGGCTTTACAGAAGCAGCCAGCCTCTCATCCCTATCCCATCCATGCCCACCTGCCCTGACACTCACCTTTCCCTCAATCCTTCACTTCTCTCCCCTTCACTCATTCTGCTTTAGTCTCCAGACTAAATGAATATGCCTTAAGGTATATGAACTCTCTACCCATCTATTTGTAATGCTCTCCCTAGGGGCCCACATGGCTTCAAACCTCACCTCCTATATATCTTTGCTCAAATGTCACTTTCTCTGACTACATCATTTAAAACTGCTTTCATACCCCAATTGTACTTCTCGCTCTATATTCTTCCATTGTACTTATCACCTTCTAAAATACTACTTAATTTGCTTTGTTTTGTCTCTCTCCACCAGTAGGACATAAGCTTCATAAAAGAAAGACGTTTTATTTTGCTCAGGGTATCCCTAGTATGTAGAGTGATGTCTCACACATATTAAGACACATCATAGATGATTGGTGAGTAAATAATATAGGAACTACCACAACTAACAGCAACAACAAAAACAATTAAAACTGACCCAGGATTTAAGAATTTGGCAAGGAGTACTTTTCCCTAGTTTACTGTTCATCATCCTATACAAATGCAGTTGAGAGTTGAAAGTATCATTTAAAACCATCATTTTGAGCTACTTAGTTTTGTTGGGTTTCAGATATATTACAAATAAATTTTAAAACATCATTTTATTAATCTAACTCCAACTCACCTTACCCAGTAGAGCAAAAATATCATTCCCATCTTGCAATCCCTCTTCAAAGTATCTTAATGCTTTTTTAGTATAAGGTTCTTTTCTTCTTGTAATATCAAGCCATGCTCTCAAAACCTGTCCCTGTAAAACAAATAATTCTAATATTTTATTTTTTCTTGGAAAGGAAAGAAACAAATGTTGATGAGTTAAACTCCACATCATTCTTATTTGTAATCAGTCACAAAAATCACTCTATTGAATAATCTTATGAAAAATAAAACTATAATAAAATCACTTTCAAGCCCTTGCCAGCCTCGAGACTTGAGAACTATTATGAATTTCAGTCTTTAAGATTACTACTATAGTCAGTATTAATATGAAGAAGTTTGTAAAATATTCCATTTATGCTAAATAACCAATAATCTTACATGGGGCTTTTCTAATAAACTATTATCAATAATTGTTAAACATGTTACTTTTTTGGGGGAAACAGACCAAATGAAATAAGATGAGGAAGAAGTTCCTTGTTTCACATTTATTAAATATTAAGATAATTTGGCAACTATCTCATTCTCTTTGACTATTCCAGTAAGATTCAAATAAAAGGATAAAATGCCCTCAGAAATTTAAAAATGAAGCAGTCATGAACATTTACCTTCAAAACTGTTAGTTAGCCAATTCGCTGCAAGGTTTATAGGATTAGAAATAAGATGGATACTCATATATTATTTTTCTTTTTAATGCCAAATAAAAAGCTATGAAATCTGCTCCCCTCTGTCAAAAAAAATTCTAGGTGAATTACTAAAACTTTTAAATCTTTAACTAAGATCATATTTACTTCCCTGTATTATACCTGAAAAGACAGGTAAGAATTCTTAAACAGTGCTACTTGTACTCACTAGATCACTGTCCTTATTTGAATTGTTTCAAACTTGTGGATAATTCCCAACCTTTATTTCTATTTCAACACCTCTTCTAATTTTTTCTTTTCTTTCCAAAAGTTCATCTACTGTCTCCATCTCACTGTTCTGCCAGTGCCTGAAATATAGCACGTCTAAAGGCAAACACATCACCTCTCTCCAAGATTACCTTCTCATCCCAATGTGTTTTTTATCCAAGTTAACTGGTCTGTGAATTGTCCAGGCTTAAAACTTCAGACAGACATCCTTGGTATCTGACACCTCAGTATCTTTCCTGCACTATTTATAGTAAGTTGTAAAATCTTGCAGGTATTTGATAATTCTCAAGTTCCTATACACTGTATAATTTTAGTGTAGGTTCTTAAAACATTTTGCATAAAGCACTATCTTTGCAAAGGGGCCTGCATTCTGGTTTCTTCTCAGGCCAGTTCATCCTGTAAACCTTTGCTAAATTCATATTCTGAATTTTCACTTTAAAGTATCACTGACATGATTAAAAATCTTCAATGACCCTCAATGCATATCAAACTAGATACAAATATTTGTACCTACCCATCAAGATCCTTCAATTTGCCCCAATCTACTTTTCCGACCTTTTCTTCCATTCTCTTCTGTATACCCTAAACTCTGGTCAGATGTGAGGTTCTCACTGTACCCAGAACCTATGTGTCTCCTTGTTTTCCTTATCTCCATATTATCTCCCATGTTGGGTATATCTACTTCCCTTTTCCATAATCTTTGCTGGTGGAAACTGTATCCATCTTTCAAATTTTAGCTCAAATACTACTTCCTTCAAGAAATTCTTCTTCATTCTCCTAACATTTATGTAATGGGTGAATAGTGCCAGGCACAAAATAAATGAGCAATAAATGCTAACCTAATATTTCCCTGCACATTTTAATCACAATTCTCATTCCATTTGTCAATTTTCTCCTAATATTAACTGGGTATGTGCTCTACAACACTGCTAGGTGATTCGTTCATGAAAGTAAAGTTTATGCATTTCTTATCTTTCTAATAACAGTGCACATAAAGGTGCCCTGTACCTAGAGCAGTGCAATAAGGAGAGTGGGAAGGAAGGAAAGAGAAAGGACAGGAAGGAAGGGAGGGAAGGAAGCAGGAAGGGATCTCATCAAGAGCTAATAGACTGCATTAAAAAAGCAACCTAAGAAAACCAGAATTTTACAAAATATCAAAATAAAGCTGTTACTTATAAAGTGAGCATAGAGTGGGCAATGACAAAGAATACCACTGAATATATAAATAACACTAAGGTTTCTTTAAAGATACTATTTCAAAATAAGAAAATCAGCTACCTCTTTACTCCCATTTGATATCTTGATCATTCGGTCAATATATTCTCTCGCTTTATCATGCCGACCAATGTGCCACAAAAACAAGCCTGCATGGTACAAAACTTTTGGTCCAGCTCCTTTACGCTGCTCTTTCACTCTGGCATCTGACTCAAGAATAGCTTCTCTATCTGGGAGAGGGAAAAAACACACTAAGTGAAAATTAAATTCTAATCAAGAGTTTATGATAGGTCAGATAATTAGCAGCAGAGAATATAGTTCTTCTCTTTATAGCAACACTAGTAGAAATAAATGCAAGAAATATGCAAGCCCCAAAATCACTGCAGATGGTGATTGCAGCCATGAAATTAAAAGATGCTTGCTCCTTAGAAGAAAAGTTATGGCCAACCTAAACAGCATATTAAAAAGCAGAGACATTACATTGCCAACAAAGGTCCATCTCTAGTCAAAGCTATGGTTTTTCCAGTAGTCATGTATGGATGTGAGAGGTGGAATATAAAGAAAGCTGAGCGCCGAAGAATTGATGCTTTTGAACTATGGTGTTGGAGAAGACTCTTGAGAGTCCCTTGGACAGCAAGGAGATCCAACCAGTCCATCCTAAAGGAAATCAGTCCTGAATATTCATTGGAAAGACTGATGCTGAAGCTGAAACTCTAATACTTTGACCACCGGGTGCAAAGAACTGACTCATTGGAAAAGACCCCAATGCTGGGAAAGACTGAAGGCAGGAGGAAAGGGGGATGACAGAGGATGAGATGGCTGGACGGCATCACAGACTCAATGGACATGAGTTTGAGTAAATTCCAGGAGTTGGTGATGAACTGGGAGGCCTGGCATCCTGTGGTCCATGGGTTGCAAAGAGTTAGACATGATTGAACAACTGAACTGAACTAAGTAGTTTAAAATTTCCTAGTAGCTACAAAGAAGTAAAAAGAAAGAAGTAAAATTGACTTTAATAATATATTTTATTTGACCCAATATATCCAAATGATGATTTCATTTGGATTTGAAAAAAGAAGATAATTTCCTTTTTTTCCCTTCTTTTCAAATTCTGATATGCACTTTACGCAAAGCACATCTCAATTAAGATGCTAAATTTTCTTCAGAAAATCTTTATACTTAGATTTCATAAAATTTATTTTGGAAAAAAACACAATCATATTCATCCTAAACATATTTCTAACAACTGAATCAACTACCAGTAAAAGTAAATTAATTAAATTTAAAATTCATATCCTCAAGTAAGACACATTTCAAATGCTCTACAGCCATGTGTAGCTAACAACTACTGTGACCACACTGCCATTCTATGGTTTATGTCATTCTCAAGACATTAAAAAAAGTTATTAACGACTCTAATATAGGACAATTATTAAGGGAAAATCCAGAACTAGTAGTCAAATTACCCTAATTCTTAATCCAATTCTAAAACACACATCAGGCTGCTGTCATAGGCCAATGAAAAGTGGTATAATTACTGCTACTCATATAGTTTAATGGGCTTCCCAGGTGACGCTAATGGTAAAGAATCTGTCTGCCAATGCAGGAGAAACAAGACACGTGGGTTCAATCCCTGGGTCGGGAAGATCCCCAGGAGAAGAGAATGGCTACCCACTCCAGTACTCTTGCTTGGAGAATCTCATGGACAGAGGAGCCTGACGGGCTACAGTCCATGGGGTCACAAAAGAGTCAGACATTACTGAGTGACTTCTAAAAGTCTAATCACTTCTATTTAATCTGTTGTGTATGTGCTTAGGACACAAACGTCAATTAGATCCAAATCCTGGGTCAAATCAGAATGTGGATCAGTCAGGTAATAGGAAAAAGAAATGTGAAGTTGAGGGTTGAGATTCCAACAGACTAACTTTTGGGAAATGGCCGCCAAGGAAAGGTACATGACTCTTCCTCTTCACTCTAGTGATATAAACTTAAGTACAGGATTACCAAGGTACAACTTTTTGAATTTAGGAAACAAAATCTCATTCCGGAGGCCCAGATTGATTGGCAAGATATCCCTTCTGCCCAACATGCCCATGGAACACCTTCAGAAATTTTCATCAAATAGTCCTGATACAGAAACAGAACTTATCAGGGCAGAAGCAGGCATTGCACCTTCCTGCCTACATTTCCATCAAGCAGAGAATCAGTTAGCTCACAAAGCTGGCTCTTGCCAGATATCAGCTCCAGTTCTTTTTTTTTTTTTTTCAGCTCCAGTTCTTAATGCATCACAGCCTTTTCATTACCAGGGCTTTCATCAATATTCTGGAAGAACGTACAAGAACAATCTAGGCCCTTTCTCAGCGAGACTGACAGGCTTCTGGGCCTCTCCTGAGTGCAAGCCCACTCAGCATCATCTATGCAAAGTCGAGTGAGGACGCAGGTGTCTCTAAACAATGTTTCTGCCTCCATCTTTTTAATGTCCTGGAAATCACATTTTCCAACAGAACCAGTACTCTTGGGAATAACCAATTAAATAACCATTTGTTTCAGGAAGAAAATATTTTGTTACTTTTTTTTTTTTTTTTTGGCTTACTGACTATATTAGCTTTTCTATGCAAACTCTCTGTTCCAGCTATATACACTCCTGCCGGAGCACAGAGAAAGGGGATCCAGAGAGGAGCCTAATCCTGAACCATTTTGACATATTTGCCCACCAGGTTCTCCTGTCTGACAAATATGCTTTATACTCAAACCCTAGCTATCCTTCAAAGACAAGACCAATCTCCATTTCCACAAAGCCCTCCCAGCCTACTGATATGGATAAACAGTACATGCCATTTTCAATTAACTATGGATTCATCTGTTTTATTTTGTATCATTTTACTTAATAGTAACATTAGTATTTAATCTTTGTGGGTTTAACATTTTCTTTCCCAACTAAATTATAAACTGATGTTGCAGATCACTTCTTACAATTCTTGTGGCTCCTCTTCAGCAGTCCCCAATGTTTTCAACACCAGGGACCAGTTCCAGGAAGACAATGTTACCACAAACTTGGAGGGGGCTAGTCTGGGAATGATTCAGGTGCATCATATCTAGTGTGCATTTTATTCCTCATCTACTATGGCCACTGATCTGACAGAAGGTACTGGTCTACCACCCTGAGGTTGGGAACCCCTTGCTTTATCTGATACAGTCCCGTGCAGAAAGTATCTAGTTGTTAGATTTGTTGACAAGCTAAACATATTAAATAACATTTTATTGATTTGTACATGTATATGTGTGGGAAGGATGTAAGTGATACTCTGATTAAGAAAAAACTGTTTTCTATTATTTTAAAAAATTCTATGACATTTGCTAAGTTTCCAACTACTTGAAACAAAATCTCTTTTTATGATGCTATTAGCTGTTACTAGATATGTATGGATGAACACAATATTATTTCTTTGTTATTACCTAAAATTTTAATACTGTTCTGCCTTAGCCATTAAGATACACTAAATATTAAGACAGTTCACATAATTTTAATTACTGGTTTATGTATAAAGTTCCTTATATAATCTAATCATATCTCCCAACCTACTACTGGATAAAAATTTGCTGAATATCTTAAAAAGAGCTAGCCCCCTTGGGGGATATAAGGGCTTTTAAGAAGCTTAAGATATAGTAGAAGAGAGGAAACACATTTAACTATATATGCACACAAGTTAAAATTGACTGCTACAGAGTAATTTAGGTATACGCCTATTTTGAGCTGTCCTTTTTTGGTTTAACCATTGCTAATACATAGTCACCTTTATATTAATTCAAACAATTCCTACAGACTAATGAAACTTCTGCCATAGGATATAAGAAATATGAAAGCTAGGAAAGACTCATATTTCTTGTGCTTAATAAACTTAAGGTCTTGTTAGGACGATAAAACAAATATGATATTTATAGTATCCACAGACAATATATAATACAGTATGAACAGACTGAAGGTTAAGGTAATTGACAAAAATCAAAATGAACTGAGTAGAAAAAACTGCCTAAGCATTATACTTAAATACTATACCTGGATTAGGGCTCATTTTATGAGCGTATATCAGTGCAATTAGAGAACAAAGTGATACATCTTGTTTATTCTTAATAGCCTCAAATTCTCGAAGAGCTTCTTGAATTTTACCTGAAAATCAAAACCACAAAGTGAAAAATTATCCTTGGTGCAAAACAAGAATTTAAAACTTGTGGAAGTGCTTAATAATTAGCATGTACCTTCCATTAATGTAGCATAGGCATGATAAAACCTGAAGACTGGGTCACTGCCATAGCTCTTCATTCCCTCACTGGCAACAAGTAACACATGGTGGAAATATCTCTCCTGACAGTAGTAATTAATCAAAGCCTAAAAGGAAATAAAGTTAAGAGATTCCAATGTCTTGAAATACTCTAACAAGCAGGCATTAATCTAAGATCTTGAATAATCTAAAACTTACTGTATTTTTTCTTCCAAGTTCCTTAAAATATTGTTAAAGCCTAGAACTTAGTACTAAGGAATATAGAACACAATTAACAAAAGATTACTAAAATAACAATATTTTCTAATAATTTCAATCTTTTTCTCCTAAATGCTTTCTTAACAATATTAAAGTCAGAGTACTTTCAATTACAAAAAAAGTTAAAAAAAAGACTAGAGGCTTCTATCGCCAGACCATAGGTTTCTTAAAACAAACAAACACTTTGTTTCTATTTTGTTTTTGTAGCATCACAAAGTAATGACCTATTAAACCCAGCAATTTATTGTCAAAGATTATGTTTTCCGAGTTCCACAATAAATAAATGTCAGTAAAACAAAGAATCTATTTTTTAAAGGAAATCACTCTCTTCAGGCTTTTTTCAAAATTATATTATTCATATACAAGGCAGAAAACTACTATCAGCTATGCTAAGTCGCTTGAGTCGTGTCCGACTCTTTGGGACTCCATAGACTGTAGCCCCCCAGGCTCCTCTGTCCATGGGATTCTCCAGCCAAGAGTACTGGAGTGGGTAGCCATTCTCTTCTCCAGGGGATTTTCCCAACCCAGGGATCAAACCTGTGTCTCTAATGTCTCCTGCACTGATAGGCAGGTTCTTTATCACTAGTGCCAGCTGGGAAGCCCACTAGCAGCTATGCTTTATACGGTTTTTCTCAGGATCTTATCTAAGGCTTAGTTGCTAACCTAATCAAAGAGGGAAACCATATTCCATATTCCCCATCACTGAGATACACCTGGTTCACCTCCACGAACCAATTCAGGCCATTCCATACCTATCTAGTATGACTCTTCAGCTGGCTCATCTGTGAGAAACACAAATAAAGCACGCATTGACAGGGTTAAAATGAGTGTCTATACAGCTTTTTTTTTTTTTCACCGTCTACTGTTTCTGGAGGGTTACAGTCTGAGAGCTTTTCTAGAACAGCCAGGCAAACGTCCCCTGTAACCTTCACTGTGCTTCCCTCCTCTGGTTGCTGTTCTCTAGCCCCTTCTCAGCCAGTTTCTTCAAAGCATGATTCAGATGTCGTTTCCGAGACCCCCACAGCACATCGCAGAAAAGCGCAGGTTTCCTCCGGAGCCTCTTCCCTAAGGTTGCGAGTGACTTGGTTTGCTACAACTAAGGACACTTTTGGGGCTTCCCTGGTGGCCCAGATGGAGACTCAGGTTGGATCCTTGGGTTGGGAAGATCCCCTGGAAGAGGGCATGGCAACCCACTCTAGTATTCTCGCCTGGAGAATTCCACGGACAGAGGAGCCTGGCAGGTTACAGTCCACAGAATAGCAAAGAATTGGACACTTTTAATATCATCTTGCTTGATTTTCTGTTCAGCAGTTAGTATCGCTAAGCACCTATATAACTCTCCTGAAAGGCAGGGGCATGGTAACATAAAAAGGACATGGATTTTAAAGTAAAAAGACCTGGTTTCAAATTTCTGGTCATCTGACAGCACCTCAGTTTGCTCACTGATAAAATGCTGGTAGTAATTTACAGGTCATTGTGACTTGAGTTATCATACTCAATTCCTCTTATTCGGGGGGGGGGGGGGTGGAAGTTCCTCAAAACTCCATAAGTTGATATTAAAAAGAAACAAAACAGAAAAACGTGTCAAGACCTCTCATCACAGCTCCAGATTTCTATTTTCAGTTTCTCTACCACCCAAGCCAGACAGACACACCTACTCAGGAATTCTGTCTTCCTGTTTGCACAGTCCCCCTAAGTCTAACCAGTCAGTAGGCTCTTCTGTTCCTCTAGTCTACTTCCCACTCCCCGTACCAATTTCTACTGTCTTGGTTCAGGTTAGGTTGTCCAATCCAAAAACATTTACTGAGTGCCAGGCACTGGACAAAGTACAGTGACTATAAAGATGAATACGACATGGTTCGTGTCCCAGAAAAGCCCTAGAAAAGCTTAAGATTTTCAACTGAGACTAGAATCTAAAGACTATTTGAACACACATCTATAGTCGACTAATCTTCAACAAAGGAGGTAAGAATATGTTGGAGTTACAGATACAATGGAGAAAACACCATCTCTTCAGCAAGTGGTGCTGGGAAAGCTGAACAGTGGCATGTAAATCAATGAAGTTAAAACACAACCTCATACCACATATACAAAAAAAAACCTCAATGACTTAAAAACTAAAAAATAAACATGACACCATAAAACTCCTAGAAGAGAACTTACGCAAAATATTCTCTGACATAAATTGTACCATTCGTTTTCTTAGGTCAGTTTCCCAAGACAATATAAATAAAAGAAAAAATAAACAAATGGGACCGAATCAAACTTAAAAGTTTTTGCATAGCAAAGGAAATCATAAACAAAACAAAAAGGCAACCTATGGACTGGAAGAAAATATTTGCAAAATATTTGCTTAATATCCAAAATATACAAACAGCTCATACAACTCAGAAACAACAAGAAAACCCAAACAACCCAATAGAAAAATGGGCATAAGACTTAAACAGACATTTCTCCAAAGACATACAGATGGCCAACAGACACATTAGAAAGATGCTCAACATCGGTAATTAATACAGAAGTGCAAATCAAAACTACAATGAAATATCACCTCACACCGGCCGTCATTAAAAAAAAATCTACAAATAACAATTGCTGGAGAGAGTGTGGAGAAAAGGGAACCCTCCTACACTGTTGGTGGGACTGTAAGTTGGCGCAGTCACTATGGAAAACAATATAGAGGTTACTCAAAAAACTAAAAATAGAGTTGCCGTATGATCCTGCAGTCTCACTCCTGGGCATATATCTGGAGGAAACGAATTAAATAGGTACATATACCCCAGTGTTCACAGCAGTACTATTTACAATAGCCAGGACATGGAAGTAACCTAAATGTCCATCGACATAGGACTGGATAAAGAAGATGTGTGTGTATATATATATACACACACATAATGGAATATTAGTAATAAAAATAATGCCATTTTGCAGCAACATGGATAAACATAGAGATTATCATACTAAGTGAAGTCAGAAAGACCAATAACATATGATATCACTTATATGTGGAATTAACATATAACACAAATGCACTTATTTATGACACAGAAGCAGATTCACAGACAGAAGAGCCTGGTAGCAGCCAGGGAGGAAGGGAGATAGGGGAGGGACAGACTGGGAACTTGGAGTTAGCAGAAACTATTATATACAGAATGCATAAACAACAAGGTCCCTACTATAGCACAGGGAGCTACATTCAATATCCTGTGATAAACCACAATGGAAAAGAATATCAAAAAGAATTAACTCATTTAATTATTAAGAATTAACTCAGTTAATTATAACTGAGTCACTTTGCTGTACGCTAGAAATACAACCTTGTTAACCAACCATACTTCAATAAAGCAAAGTTTTTAAAAGACTGAAATACAGTGTAGCAAATACAACAAAAGAACTTATAAACTGCTTTGGGAATGCAGGAGAGTGAGGCTGGGGTATGGGAGAATGGAAGAGTAAAATTCTTGGGGAGGACTTAGAAACTGATTCTATTCACAAACTCCTACTTCCTACATACACACTCTTACCCATTCCTCTTTCATGATTCATAAAGGAAGTCGGTCAAAAGAGGAATCAAACACAGAAGGCAGAACTAAGCCATGATTCCCTGGGATCGGGTGAGGATGGAGAGGACTCAAAGCAGCCTTGTATGCTGGAGCGGGGCCCAGCACACTGAGGCGTAGGGGCCACATCTGGCCTGCTGCCCGTTTTCACACAGCCAGCAAGTTAACACGTCCAAATGGGTGAGCAAAAAAAAAGAGAAGAAAAATATATGAAACTTACATGAAATTCAACTTTCAGGGTCCGTAAGGAAAGTTTTATTGGAACAAAACCACGCTCATTTGCTTAAGTATTGTCTATGGCTGTTTTCATGCTATGACGGCAGACTGGATACCACGGAGACCCTATGGTCGGTAATGCCTGAATATGTACCACCTGGCCCATTATAGAGAAAGTTTGCCATTTCTAGAGGCTTTAGTAGAACAGGGATAATTGGAAGAGGAGGTTGGAGAAAAAGCTGGGGTCAAGAAGGACCTCCTATTGAGCTGATTCTATCATGCTAAAAACAACACTTTTTAGCATGAAAAGTGTTTTTATTGAAAAGTTCATTTAGGTGGCAACATGAAGAACAAATTTAAGGAGACCGGAAAGGCTCCACAGGAAAATAATGTAAAATTTCAGACAAAAAAGCAAAAGACTCTGTCATTTGGCTAAGTGTTCTCCATCCACTCATCACCAGCAAATACCACTACACACTGCATTCACCTGTTTATGGACTAACTCCTCCCCCCCTCAAATGTAGAAAGATTTGGGAGGGTTTTTCTTAGCTTTATTATTACAGGGCTTATTATCTGCAAGGTTTATTATCTTGAGAGCTTAGAACAATGATAGACACAAGGGACACATTCAATAAACATTTGTTGAATTAATTTAATTAAGGTTTTCGCCAGCAATAGACTATAAAACTTCACTTCTTCCCCAGTGAAGGCGGGGACTGTTCTATTCATTACTATCCCCAGTTCCAGTGGACACACAGTGTTGAACAAGGGAATCAGTGAACAAATGAATGGATAAGATCATGATCCTAAAAAGTAACTTCTTTTATTTCCAAGTCTCATATTTTGTTTTCGTATCATTTCTTAAGTGGATCGCCATTAAATATTTGCCGAACAGATGCAACAGTGATAAACAGAGAAGTTGTTGTTCAGTCGCTTAGTCGTGTCCGACCATCACCCTAAAATACTCCATTTTCAAGCCTATGTCTTTAATTGATTTCATAAAATCTTTTTGCTCCTTTTACCATCGCAGGGGGATTGCTGACACTAGTTTGCTGGAGTCCTTAAAAATCGCACCTCGGAGTCGCACTCGGGGTCATAAAGTGACTAAAAACCTTATGAGCAAACAGGGTGCAAAAGTAAAAGTAAACACGGCCAACAAGATGGGACAAGCACCTTAACGGCAGTTCGGAGGCAGCGCGTGGGGGGGGGCTGCCCGACCTGAAGATTCCTACGCAGGGTCGGCGGAGGGAGAGCAGGTGATGTACACCACAGGCCGGCGCCCCAAACGGGGACACCCAGCCGGACTGGGCAGCGGGCACCGCAAGAAACAACGGCCTCGCCCGGTCGGCCCGCGCGCTCTCCCACGCCCCCCGGCCCCTCGCCATCCCCCGACAGCAACACGCGGCCACATCCTGCCCGCTCACCTTCAGCCCCTGCGAGTCCATTGCTTCCCCAAGGCCAGGCCGCAGGCCTCCCGATCGTGCGCCTGCCGAAGCCTAACAGCAGAGCCAGGGGCTCAAGCCCCGCCGCCCAGGCCCAAACTCGCTCGGGACGCGGCGGGAGGGGCGGGGCGGGGCGGATCCGAGCCGCCATTGGCTGCCAGTGTGAGGGGGCGGGCCCTCGCGGCAGGGATTGCAGGTCCAGGCGCCGCGGGGACCTGGAGGGAGCGCTGCGCGTGGGGAAGGGGGCAGTACCCACCGCCTGCCCCGGGAGGTGGAGGCGGCCCAACGCGGAAACGACCCGAGGAGGGCGGTGGGAGGGCGGTGGGGGGGCGGTCTCCAGGATAAGGAATTAAAGAATGAAGGAAATGGAGGAGAACGGAGGGAAAAGGCAAGTGTGTTTCCCATCACTGACTACAAAGAAAGACACCATTTTCTGCGTGTTTGAGTAGAGGCAGGTTCCCGCACTGCGACTGTTTAGAAGGCCTGACCAGCGCAGGAAAAAGCCTTTAACTTTCACGTGTAGTAGTTGCATTATGGCTACAAGGTGGCGCAGAAAAATCACAAGCTCTTAACAGAAAGGGATGAGCTTCTGGGGCCTATCTTTGCAAGCATTGCTGGAAATCTCGCGTTTCCTGTTAGAATGCACATTAAATTAGTCCTTTAAAAAAAAAAAAAAAAAGCCCTTTTTTACTCCCTGATGATGAGAGGAACCAATAAAGTAACCTAGTTTTTCAGTTAAAAATAATATTGCCGATTTTAAACTGACAATAGATTTAATCCCTACACAAACATTTATGTTTGTGCCAGTTAGGCAACTGTCAGTTGCTGATAGATTTCTTAAGTTATTTAGTGAATTAAATTGAAATATAATGAACTAAGATTTCGTATTTCTGCTTAAAGATATTTTCAGAGGAAGATTTGAAGTTTAACTAATCTTTGTAGAGTCTTTTACACGGATTCCAAATTTCAATCCCAATTATTTTAATTTAGTTGATATAATTCAGAGTTGCCTTAATCAGATCTTAAGTTTGTTAAGCAGTCAAAAAACATTAACCTTTTTATATGCCAGGAGTTTAGGTAATGTCAATCTTGTGGGAAAGGATGACTAAGATAACAGGCTCCAATGCTAGGCAATATTTCTCACTGGTTTTCCTTAAGAGTGCATTCTCCTCAAAGAGGCACATATTATTTCATAGAGACTAGTTCTTACTTGTTTGTTTTATAGTCAAGCTAAATGTTTGTGGTAATGGACAGCTGGTATTACCTGCTGGTCTGATTTTCAGAGTCTGTGGATTAATCCACAGTTGGTATGCAGCAGAAAATACCAGAAACCAAGGTCCTCATCAAATAATGCTGCACCTGAAGCTCCAACACTTTGGCCACCTGATGCGAAGAGCTGAGTCATTAGAAAAGACCCTGGTGGTTGGAAAGATTGAAGGCAGGAGGAGAAGAAGACAGAGGGAGAGATGGTTGGATGGCATCGCCAACTCAATTGACATGAGTTTGAGGAAGCTCCGGGAGATGGTCAGGGACAGGGAAGCCTGGCATCCTGCAGTCCACGGCGTCACAAAAAGTCAGACATGAGTGAGCGACTGAAGAACAAGGTCCTGGTCAGCATATATAATCTTAAACTGTACGATTTTAGTTTCAAGTAAAGAGTCCCTTTGGAAGAAAATTTCTGAGGATTACAGTTAAAGGAGCAAATGATCAAGGTACCTTTCTGAGATCTTTAAAGTCTAAACTTGGACTGTCAGACCACTGGAAGGCTGTACACTTATACCATTTTAATTTATAAAATTCCCTTTATTCAATTTTGTTCTGAGGTTAAAGTATTTAGCACAAATCACCATGTCTGGCAATCCATGAGTATTTTTTTGAATTAAAACTACTTTGGAAATTTGCTTTGACACTCCTGGTAATTCGTTCCTTGCATAAGGTCACATGATCTTTTGTTCACATGGGCTTCCCTGGTGGCTTAGATGGTAAGGAATCTGCCTTCATTATGGGAGACCTGGGTTCAGTCCCTGAGTCAGGAAGATTCCCTGGAGAAGGGAATGGCTACCCACTCCAGTATTCTTGTCTGGAGAATCCCATGGACAGAGGAACCTGGTGGGCTACAGTCCATGCGGTCACAGGAGTGGGACACGACTGAGCGACTAACACTTTATTCCAGGCAGATGGGACAACCATTCCTTCTGAGAATGCTTTCCCTTACTTTGCCCTGAACCCTTTCTCCATCTGAAAAAAGCCTCCTCTTTTTTCAGAATTCATCTCAACTCTTACTCTCTATGAAGCCTTTAAGGATTGCCATAACTGAATGTGTGAGACTGTATGGTACAGTGGCAAGAACATGGTCTCCTAGACCTGAGATGAAACCCCTGGTGTGCTATTATTTTCGTGACTTGGGAAGGTTGATTTCCTGAGCTTAATTTTCCATATTTACTAAAGAAACTAAATACCTAATAATAGATGAAAAGTTCCTGATACATAATAGACATTCTGTAACCATTCATAAAACACATAGTGTTCTGTAAGACTTAACACACACATATATATATATATTTGTATTATAGCTATGGTGCATCTTTTGTTCATTTAATCTTTACTACTGAATGGGGAGTACCTTAAAGCCACACAGTATAGTGAAGTGGGGATCAGCCTGGTCCCTGGAGTAGGCCATGTGTGCGTACTAAGTCACTTCAGACGTGTATGACTCTTTGCAACCCTATGGACTGTAGCCTGCCAGACTCCTCTGCCCTTGGGGTTCTCTGGGCAAGAATACTGGAGTGGGTTGCCATGCCCCCTCCAGCAGATATTGCCAACCCAGGGATTGAACCTGCACCCCCTGCACTGCAGGTGAATTCTTTACCACTGAGCCACCAGGGAACCGCTGCAATCAAATTTTGATAGCATCATTCCCTAGTTGTTTACTTGGACAAATTATTTAACTTTCCTGTGCTTCTGCTGTAAAGGGAGACTAATACCTCAGAATGCTGTTAAGGTTAAATGAGTTAATATTTAATGAACACAGCAGTATTAGTTATATAGTAAGTCACTGAATAACTTTAGCTTCTAATTAATTATACTCTCAATTTCTCCAAACACAAACTGCATTTAGCACATCTTATAGGACTGTTAAAGCCCTTTGGTTGTGCCTCTGTTTGACTTTCTTCTCCCCAACTCCTACATCAGTACACTTATATCTATATTATTTTATGATATATTTGAGAAATTAAAGGAAAACGCTTAAGAAAAATAGGTGGTTCTGGTGAAGACAAAAGTAAAGGTAAGTATGCAAAAAAATAAAAAAGATAAACATATAACATTATTAAACTTGGGAGCTGGAAAGAACTTTGGAATCAATTATCCAATCTCTGTATTTTACAAATGAAGCCCAAAAATATGAAATAATCTACCCAAAGCCCCCCCGTTTTCTACTCCCAACCTAGCCTTCAAAGCTAGGTTAACTCACAACTCATCCTTTTAAATTTGTCATAACTCATCCCTTTAAAATTCTCCAACTTTATTCATCTAAGTAAATTAGGGAGATGATGTTAATGATCAGGCATTTACCTTTCATATTTCCTTTGCTAAGTGATTTTATGGAGAAAGTCGAGGAAGTGGTCTGAGTTCTAACAATGTGTTGCTTATCATTTGTGCATTCATTCACCAAATGTTTAATGAATCCCAGTGACAGAGAATAAAATTCTTATCTTCTCCTGGAATTTAAAGTCTAGTAAAGGTAGACAGACGTAGATATTTACAAAGGGAAATGGAAAAATTATAAGCGGTGACAGCTTTAATAGCTATTTTAGTAAGTGCAATAAACAGACTAAACTGCAGTTACAGGGATTAATATACCAAAAATGAAGTGAAACTCAGATCACTTGTAGTCCAAGGAATCCTTCCACTGAGCTCCTTCTAACTTCTTTTAGACTACTGAATGATAACTTTGTTTTTCTTTTAAAATACCTGAAAAGCTCAGATAACTGATGGCTAAGGAATTTGTTTCTGGCTCACCTGATGTAACAAATGTTTCTACTCAAATACCATGCCAGAGATTTACCAGGAGTTATTTTTTTTCTTGATGTTCTTGACTATATGTTGACATTTCATCTATGCAAAAGTAGGAGAGAGAAAACAGAAAAGTACATTTCAGAAGAGTTCAGTATTTTGAAATAGAAACAATGAATTATTTAAATGTTTATATCTGTGATATACTGAATATCTTGACAAGATGCCATCTGTCTTCTACTCCGTTAAAGAATCTTTTTCTGATCGATAGAATGATGTCAGGGAATGTTTGACGGGAGGATTCCTACATGCTGTCTCTCATGAGTCCTTTGTCCCTCTTCAAGCGGAACAGCACGCTGCTCCCAGGGACTGAGGTCATTATGTGAGGCAAGCATGAGTCTCCTTTAGTAAACATTCTCCTTAGGACAAAACAGCTTAATCTCCTTCCCCTTTCTTGAGATATGGATTGTCTCCTGACCTTGTGGTAACAGTTGCTGTACATTTGGTTTTCTGATCTCTATCATTCCCAAAAGAAGTTTCTTGTACTGCAGCCTATATATACTCATAGAAAAATCATTAAAGCACCTTTGTTCCATCAGAGCTTAGGTCCCCGGGTCTTTTTTGTCTCTCTCTCTCTCTCTTTCTCTCTCTCTCTTTCTCTCTTTCACTCTTTCACTTTCTTATCGTCGACTCCGCACCACAAGGTTCCGGTCCATTAAAGGACCCCAACAGATGAGATCGGGCGCGTTCAGGGTGGTATGGCCGTAGACTTTTACTCAGCCGTCAAAAAGAATTCATTTGAACCAGTCCTAATGAGATGGATGAAACTGGAGCCCATTATACAGAGTGAAGTAAGCCAGAAAGATAAAGAACATTACAGCATACTAACACATATATATGGAATTTAGAAAGATGGTAACGATAACCCTATATGCAAAACAGAAAAAGAGACACAGAAATACAGAACAGACTTTTGAACTCTGTGGGAGAAGGTGAGGGGTGGGATGTTTCAAAAGAACAGCATGTATACTATCTATGGTGAAACAGATCACCAGCCCAGGTGGGATGCATGAGACAAGTGCTCCGGCCTGGTGCACTGGGAAGACCCAGAGGAATCGGGTGGAGAGGGAGATGGGAGGGGGGATCGGGATGGGGAATAAGTGTAAATCTATGGCTGATTCATATCAATGTATGACAAAACCCACTGAAATGTTGTGAAGTAATTAGCCTCCAACTAATAAAAAAATTAAAAAATTAAAAAAAAAAAAAAAAAAAAGGACCCCAACAAATGGCGCCAAGAACAGGGACACTGGTGTACGTGGCATATCGGGCAGACTGACTCAGGGACCTATTGAGGTCGGTAAGTACTAAGGCATGGGTTAAACGGCTGGCCAGCCCCATTATTTTTCTACTTTACTTCACCATTTGTTTAAATTTCAGGGACTTCTGGCTTCACAGCAATGAATAGAGGCTTGCCTTTAAACAGTAGTTGAACATAATCCTTAGTTTCCTGATAAATGCAGTTTTGATATAGAAATTTGGCTCCAGGTCAAAGAAAATGTTAAATGAGCAGCCAAACAAGGAAAAAATATTCCAATTGATCTCTAGCCCCTATGGGCTCTTATTAAAGCTATAATTTTGCCATTTCAAGGTACATTCTAGCCCTTCCAATATTCAGCAACAGACAGAACACTTATTACATAAATATAAATTAAATGATTAAACTTTACAAAAGGCCCAGTTAAAACAATACAAAATATCTCAAAATTTTCTTACTAGCCCTGCCCCAGCTGCTCCAAATTCTTCTCCTCTGCCAACAGTCACAACTCCAAAAGTCTCTCATTTGTTGGAACCTAATGAAAAGTTATGCTAATTTTTAAACTAGATTAGAAGCTGCTATTTCCCGTACTGTAATCGGAGAAGAAACCAAAAAACAGCTAGAGAAATTACTTGCTTATGAGAATGCAAATCAAAAATGTCAAAGAGCTATAGCTGCAATTTGTGAGACTAAGATTATTATTGATTATTTGAAAGCTTATTGCAATCTAGGATCAGAAACTCAAAAGATACAAATGCTGATTGAGGCAATGGCTACTACCTTTAGAAAGGAAAATGAAAGATGCTTTAACTGTGGAGATAAAAATCATTTAAAAAGGGGCAAGTTCTATCTTTTCCCTCAAACCCTCAACATCCAGCAGTGCTGCCGTCGATATACCAGCCCTAAATGATTTTTTCCTTACCCTCAAGCAGTCCCTACTAGAGTGCCTACCAGACTTTTTGGACCCCTGCCCCCACAAACTTTTGGTCTTTTGCTTGGCCGATCTAGTCTGACTTCTAAAGGAATTACTGTTCACCCTGAAATAATTGATTCAGATTATAAAGGAGAGATTCAAATTCTGATGTCATCTCAGATTCTATGGCAATTCAAAAAGGGGGACAAAATTGCTCAATTACTTCTTTTACCTTACATTTCTATTAATTCCTCTAATAATGTATGGACAGATGGGTTTGAAAGTACAGATCAAAAACAATCTTTGTGGACATCATTAGTATCTGAGTATGCCTGACCAAATATAAATATCAAAATTAATGGTAAAAGATTTTCTGGTCTCCTCGACACTGGATCTGATATTACTATTATTTCCAAACATTTATGGCCCAAATCCTGGCCTGTACAAAAGGTCTCTCGCCAAATTGCAAGAATTTCTCAAACTAAAGTACAAGAAGTTTATCAAATTGTTCAAATATACTCATGTGAGGGACCAGAAGGCCAACCTGCAACATTAAAACCTTATGTGATACATGTACCCTTTAATCTAATAGGAAGGGACTTACTTATACAATGGCAAACTCAGATATGCATTCCACATTTTTCCTAGGGGCCACTGCTCATTTAACAAGCAAAACAATTATTAATATAACTAAGAAAAATTATGAGCCTATTTGAACAAAGCAATGGCCCCTTATGAAAGAAAAATTACAAGCTATTAAAGAACTTATAAACACACAATTAAAATTGAAACATATTGAAGAATCTTGCTCTTTTTTGCAACCAGAGATCCCATCACCTATTACTGTTCCTCAAAATTGGCACATTATTATTACTGATTCACAAGATTGCTTTTTAAATATACCTTTACACCCTTTAGACCGGCAGAGATTCACTTTCTCTCTCCCTTATCCTAATCATATTGGGCCTCATAAAAGATTTCAATAGACTATGTTACCTCAGGGTATGCTTAAAAGTCCTGCTACTGCTGCTGCTAAGTCACTTCGGTCGTGTCCTACTCCATGCGACCCCACGGATGTCAGCCCGCCAGGCTCCCCCGTCCCTAGGATTCTCCAGACAAGAGTACTGAAATAGGGTGCCATTGCCGTCTCCATAACAGTCCTAGTATTTGTCAGAATTTTGTAGCCAAGGCTTTACTTCCTATGTGACAACAAATCCCTCATGCATATATCATTAATAATATACTATAGCTACAAAAAAAAAAAAATGATATTTTTGACACTGAATGGCTATGATATTCTTTAGACTCCGGAGGAAACTGATGAAAATAAAATATTTTTTGAAATTGCAAAACCGGTTCTTCTTGCATGTGCAGTTAGGAAAAGGTTAACTTGTTAAAATATTTTTTTTTTTTTTTGAGCTAAAGTTCTGCCTGGGAAACAAAAATAGGCCTAAGAAAAAACCTTAAGTTAACTCTTATCATGTCCTTGGGATACACAGCCCACTCTATCTAGGACTCCAGCCATTAACAAATTGGTGGAGCTCAAAATAAATAAAACAAAAGGATATTTTAAATTTCAAACAGAGAACTATGCCTATGTATCTAAAATTATCTATGTCTCAGTGTATGTCTTTGTTTTTGGATAGTGTGGAATTAATGAGCTCTATTTGGATTCAGCTTTACATGAACTGAAGGGTGTTCAATGTTGGGTATAATGTTTATTTAAATATGAATGTGATTTAAATATAATTATTTGTTAATCTAGTTGGGACATGTCTTGAGTCATCAACATTATATAATACTTTTATTATGCCTTGGTTTAAGGTAAACTAAGTTTGTCAACAAAAAGGTAACTCTTTATATATATATATAAATATATAGATGAGATACACAAATATATAGATGAGATAAAAACTTTTAGATAAGCTCTTAGAAATAATTGTATTTTTGATAGAATGATCTATTATCTATAATCTGGAGCCGTCTCTTGGGATTGGAGTGACTTAGGTTTCTAGAGTTGTGCTGAACTAAGTAGTAGAAGATTGTTGAATGGCTGGGTCATTTCCAAATGAAGTAGGATTTTGAAGCGTTAATTGCTGAACATTGGCTTACTCTTAAAAGGGGTTTTTCTTGCAGAAGAGCTGAAGAGATTTTTGAGCTGTTAATGAATATAAATATATATTTATATATGAATGGATATATATATAATATAATATGATTTGAGAAATATGTTCAATGGTCTATAAAATGCTAACATACAAGACATTTCATGGTTGCTATAGAAAAGTAAAATATATGCTTTTAATAGAAAGATATAAGAAATGGCAAATAAAATGATGAATACAAAAATATTTTTTTAATTGTTGAAACATTTATTATAGAATAAAGTGGTATTTACATAAACTTTACTAGACTAGTTTTTCATTGTCGTTCTAGCTACAGCAAATGTTCTTTCTCCAAATTAAACCAAATTGAAACAAGAGAAAAATTCTAGGAAAACAATATTTAACAGAATTAACTTTGGTCAGCAGATACATTCAGACTGCAACTATATTAGAAAATGCAGTTGAAATGCTTGGGTGGATCACAATGAAAACCACAAAGTATGGTATGTTTATTTAAAATAAACATTGGATTTGTTTATTATGCTATCATACTTTGTTTTGGCCTTTTAACTTTTAAAGATATTTAGTGCTAGAATTTTAAAAAGGCTTATGACAAATGAAAGAAAATTTTATGGCAAATTGATGTAACTCATTGTCCTGAACTTTCTTCCTCTTCCTTCTTACATGTCTCGATCAATACAAATTCTTCTTTTCTAGGGGCAACACCTCTCTAAGGTAAGACTACACAACATGTTATAACCCACCTATCAACTTACTTCACAATAATGAGAACACCTAATTCTATAAAAACAGACAATGACTCTGCCTATATTTCTAAGCAGTTCAAACAATTTTTACATTCATTCTCTATTAAACAGATTGCAGACATTCCTCATAGTCCACAAACACAAGACATGATTGGACAAACACATTACACACTGTAGCTACAAATAAAAAATTAAATAAGAGAAAATACACAGGAACACTTTTGTCTTCCTTGTCCAGAGCAAACTTTGCTAGATTCTGGTGTAATGTAGTCTTTAAGCCTATAACTATTGTTGGTATGACTATTTCTGTTCCCAATGTGTAGGATTCTTAAAGCACGGCGAAAATGGCATAAAAAAAAAAAAAAAAAAGACACCATTTCCCGAATGGATTATTTGTTCCTAAAAATATCAGAAATGTGGAATGTTTGCCTTCTTTTCAGGTCTGTCTTGGAAGTGTAGTCATCCTCTTTAACACACTGAACAGTGAGATTCAACAGTTGCTAAGCTGCATTTCTTTTTCAAGGACAAGGTCAAATATATTTGGATGTGAGCAACATTTCATTTGTCAAGTTGTTCTGCATCACATTTTCAATAATTCCACTTAGGAAAAAATATTTGAATGGTTACTCCTAATCCTTTGCCCCAAATAACACAAACCACAGCCAAATACCAGTCCCAAACAGATTTCTGAATGATTTTTTTTTTCTTTTGGACTGAAATATTTCCTAAGAATGTTTTCATCATTATCGCTTTCCTCTCTTTTTATAACTATTGTTAATATAGCCTTATTTGTTTTAAACTTACCACAAAGAGATGTTTTGACAAAAGCAAAAAACAAACAAACAAAAAAAGAAGTTTTGAAACATTATAGGACACTTCCTTTCCTTTGCCCATTTGATATCAAGACGGGTTAACTAATCAATAGAAATCTAAGAAACTAATCTTACAGGGAAAGGATATGCTTCTATTTCTCCAGATGGATCCAACGAACTCACATGACTTCCTCTTCAGAAGATTCAACCTAAGGGGGCCCCCAGCATTCAGACTAGAGATGAAACAGCAAAAAAACCCAGGAAGAAAGAATTCCAATATAAGCCATGGCGACATTAAAAATTTCCAAAAAAACGCCGCACTCGACGTCATCGACCTTATGATCTCCCTACTTGGGGACAGATAAAAACCCTTACTAACTAAACTGAAAACCTGATTTCTCAACAGGGAATGCCTCGGAATCCTAAAAATATTTTTCTTCGCTATGCTTGCTTTGCTTGCTTTTGCTTCCCCCGCTCAGGCTGAGCTGATTCATCAAACTTACTGGGCTTATATACCTAACCCCCCTTTTTTATTGTAGGTTGTAAAATGGACAGATATAGAACCAATCACATCCACTAATGAGTCAACACATATGCCCCCTCCTTGGAACTGGAGGGGCCCTCTCATCCTGAAGAAAAAGAAAAACTAATTAATATCGTTCTAGGTTATGAAGTCCTTCCTTTATGTATGGGCCCGGCAGAACTATGTATAAACGTTAGTCGACAAACTTGGGCTTTCGTCCTGACTCCAGAAAGGGATTTTCGGACACTACTTGGATTATTTACTGCCCTTTCTTTGTCAGTAAACCATGTTTATACTACTGAAACTTTAGGGAAAGAATTAGGGAAAGAACAAAGAACAACATGCCAAGGGTTTACTAATAAGAACTTTAAATATATTCCTGATCATTGGGACAAATGTCAGGCCAAATCAGGAAAATTAATGTTTATAGCTAATCATATAATTGTCAATTGGGGAACCCATAGTATGTGGTTATTGAACTGCTCAGATGATATTAACAATACTATGTATGATTATATTACTCAAGTAACATGGAAGGTTACTAATACTACAATGGAACATTACCATGACAGAGGACTTCTTGGCTAGCTTGATGATGGAATGGCCCCCACCTCGTCCTCGAATCATCTTTGATAAACAGATTGGGCCTAAACAATGGGACATCTGAAAACTTGCTGCAAACACCGAAGAACTTGGGACTTGGACCAGACATTCCACAGGGACCAATCATAGCTATAGCAATTATTTCTTTCGCTATAATCGATCATATTTTATACAAGCCTATGTTCCATTTCCTTTTGTTATAGCTATAGGAAACTTACAATTCAATAAGACTATACGTTTTGTAACTTGCATAAATTGCAGGTTATATACTTGTCTTAACTCCTCTATTTCCTTAAGATATGATTCTCTTTTAATTCTTCGATCTCGACGTAGTCTATGGTTACCAATAAATCTCCAACGGCCCTGGGAAGAAGGTCCCATGGCTGGACTTGCTTCCCGGTTGCTTACTAAATTGCTCTAGCGATGTAAACGATTCATTGGATGGCTGATTTTTGGCATTATAAGATTAATAACTATTTGCACCATTGCTGTCATCACCAGCGTTACTTTACAAACCTCAATTCAAACACATAATTTTATCCAAAATTGGACTAAAAATGCTCATACTATGTGGGCCACTCAGTCTCAAATAGATGAGGATATTCAAAAAGAAATACAGGAACTGAAAACAGCCATCGAATGGGTTGGAGATCAATTAACAGATGTACAAAAACGGGTGATGTTAAAATGTGACTGGAATTCTACTCAATTTTGTGTTACTCCTGTTCATTTTAATAATAGTGCCTACAACTGGGAACAAATCAAGTTTCATTTACAAAACATACATGATAACGCCTCTCTGAATGTACAATTATTACAAAAAGAAAAATTTGAAACCTTTTCTAATAATCTGCCCTCTTCCATTGATATGGAAACTTTAGCTAAACAATTGGCTGATCAATTATCTGGGCTAGACCCACGTGGATGGTTTCAAAGTCTTACTCATAGCATTGGATCTGGAACCATAATTTTGGTGATTGTCTTAACAATTATATTTGTTGTCTACCGTTGCCTTCATGCAAAGATTGTCAAAACTAAATAAACTCTGATGGTCAGAACTCTTCTTACAAATATTATAAATAAATAAGGGGGAATTGTCAGGGAATGTTTGACGGGAGGATTCCTACATGCTGTCTCTCATGAGTCCTTTGTCCCTCTTCAAGCGGAACAGCACGCTGCTCCCAGGGACTGAGGTCATTATGTGAGGCAAGCATGAGTCTCCTTTAGTAAACATTCTCCTTAGGACAAAACAGCTTAATCTCCTTCCCCTTTCTTGAGATATGGATTGTCTCCTGACCTTGTGGTAACAGTTGCTGTACATTTGGTTTTCTGATCTCTATCATTCCCAAAAGAAGTTTCTTGTACTGCAGCCTATATATACTCATAGAAAAATCATTAAAGCACCTTTGTTCCATCAGAGCTTAGGTCCCCGGGTCTTTTTTGTCTCTCTCTCTCTCTCTTTCTCTCTTTCACTTTCTTATCGTCGACTCCGCACCACAAGGTTCCGGTCCATTAAAGGACCCCAACAGAATGAGAACAAAGAATAGCGATCATTCTCCCTCTGCCTGCTGTGACATTAGGTAGACAGTGCATTGCTTTAGATTTCACTCCCTTAGGTCCAAGCTCACTTCTGAAAAATCTTCCTCAACATCAAATTCACATTGCACATCTTCCTAGATACTCTGTTATTTCTGAATGCGAGATAACCAGAACTCTGTTCTAACTTTTATCTTAAGGTTGAGAAGAAGCAGCCTTAGCTTTCTAAGAATCTGATTCTGGAGGACTTTGTTTATGACAGTGTTTCCAAGCAGTGCCAGCGCTCCTTGGAAGCAAAATATGCTAAAGGTCAAGTGCTGAGTTTGCAAAAATAAAGGAGCAAAAATAGCGACTTTGCGCCTGCCCACTCGACTTGGTTATGCAGGATGGTATGTTCTAGCATGATCTCCTTTGGGTACATCAAACCCAATTCTCACTCACCTCCTGTCAGCTTTCCCCTTGGTCTCTCCCCTCCCTGAATAAATTTCAGTATCTGTGTGTTAACAGCCACTGTGTGATGCCTCTGCTCCACAGGATTGCCCCTGCTTCCTAGCTTGTGATTCCAACATGCTTGCCCTAAATAACGTCTCCCTCTGCCAGCTTGACTTCTTTATCTATGACAAATGAGGCCAGAAATTCACTGGAGCCTCACAATGACTCAGTGAAAGTGCCTCTACCCCAGACATTGCCCCCATCTCCCTGGGGAGGAGAACTCTTCCATTCAGAGGTAAGCCTGGAGGCAGAGCTTTTGCTTTCCCTAAAAGCTAATATATATTTTTTCTCACCTCAAAGTATCCAGATTTTCCCTCTGTTACATCCATCTCCTGGTTTCTCAGGTGCTGGGCCCTTATTAGCCCTATCGCTTGTCTGAATCAGTTGAATTAAAACAAGGGACTTTCCTGGTGGTCAGGCGGCTAAAACTCCCCGCTCCCAATGCAGAGGATGCAGGTTTGATCCCGGGTTGAGAGCTAAGATCCCACATGCTACAACCAAGAGTTAACATGCTGTAAATAAAGATCCTGAGTGCTGCAACTAAAACTCGATGTATAGCCAAATAAATAAATAAAAATTCTGAAAAAGAATAAAATGGCTGGAGCTCCTCCCTCAAAATCCCTGCTCATAAATCCATGTATAACTGCATGTTAATTTATGGCAGGATTTTTTCGACAAATTTTTGAGAATTTTCAAACATACAGAAAAGTTGAACATCACAATAAACACCCCTCTACTCACCACCACAGGACTTTCCTGAGATGCTGTATCCTACTGCTCTTCATATTTTCCATCCTCCTTGATTAATGTGCATGGTTGGACCATTAGTATCTTTGTAGCAGGGTGAAGTAAAAGCCTTTAGAAAGGTGGCTGCTAGCCACATGAAGCTGTTTACATTTTCATGATGGTTAACTAAAATTACAAGTTAGATTCATCAATTGCACTAGCCACACTTCAAATGCTCCGTAGCCACGTGTGGCTAGTGGTTGCTGGATTGGGACAGCACAGAGGTCGTTTGCATAATTTCAGGAAATTCTATTTTATGGCACTTTAAAAGCTCTTGAGTCTTCTGTAGAGGAATAAGTTTATTTAAGAAATGAGTCTGGGTTTCTTGGTGGGTAGGAGGAGCCAGAGAATTGTATCTAAAGCAAGAGAGGGAGGTGATACATGCTAATGTCAAGTGCTGAGTTTGCAAAAACTTAGCACTTGAGTTTGTCCTTGAAACCGGGACAGGGCCCAAAAGCAATATGGTCCTGTAATTCCTAGGGCCCCACCCCCTCTTCTGTGACAGTGTACCCAGAAGGAGGCAAAACTTCAGAAAAACAGTTGCATGGTGTGCCCAGCAGAGTTGAGTCTAAAATACTGACCTCAGGGATCCAGTTTGGCCAATAAGGTTGCCCTTAGAAGCTATGATGGACTTCCCATTTTCTGAGCACCCTATAAGCCTCTGGGATTCCGGTTGAGTCCTGGGAGAGAAGATTGTAATAGTGAGTGAGATTTAATTTCCTGGCAATACAGTGGGACTGATGCTCAGCTTTGAATTTTACTAGACTTAAAAGAAGAGGTAGAAATTTCTTGTTCCATGCCCATATAAGAATTAGTGAAGGACTTCCCTGGTAGCTCAGACAATAAAGAATCCACCTACAATGCAAAAATTAGTGAAAACAGTGAAAAAATATATTATACATATATATATACACGTAATTTTTCAAAGATAATTTAAATTGCATTCTTTGTATATCATTCATAGAATATATAAGAATTAAATACCATCAGATGGGCTAATAGTATTTGGCATACCTCCCCATTTTCATTCTCTGGCAGTCATTGTTTTTGAATAATAATAGTATGTCATGCAGCTCCCTCCATCTGAAATATGACACTATCATACAGGCTGATTGTGTTAGGTTCCCTGCAAAAAAAAAAAATAAAGAAAATATTATTGGCTTTGTGTGATTAGTCCTAAATTTCAAGATATTATAAAGGATGTTTTCAGTGCAGTTTGCAATATCTATTCAAGGTGGTAGGTTATTCATTTATTCAACTTTTTTAAAAGTTCAATACAGGCACTGTTCTATACCATGTAGGATGGGCACAGTTCCTCCCCTTACAGATGTTATTGTTGTAGAATTATTTGTCCTGGAAGATATGTTGAGAGATGAAAAATTCAAGAGTATCCTGTGATCCTTTCAAAGAGGAGCTCCTACACAGTACCTGTTGAAATTCATTTACTGAATCCCTTGTCCCAGCACAGAGTTGTTTTCCCCAGAGGAGAAAAGGGAATTTTTCCCTGACTTTTTACAAAGGCCTATATGAGCCAATTGTGTCCCTGATGTTAGAACTCCTTTTCTTTTAGTAAATCTAAATCACATAGGTTGAAATGTAAGCTGTCTTGTTCTCATTATTCAGCCCAGATTGCTGGGAAGTCTTTAGATACATAACAGGACCATACTGAATCAAACTCTGTAACTCAGAGATGCTACTTGGTGATGTGTCTATTGTGACTTTTGAGTATTTTATTAATTAAGTACTGCTGCTGCTGCTGCTAAGTCGCTTCAGTCGTGTCCGACTTTGTGTGACTCCACAGACGGCAGCCCACCAGGCTCTGCCATCCCTGGGATTCTCCAGGCAAGAACACTAGAGTGGGTTGCCATTTCCTTCTCCAGTGCATGAGAGTGAAAAGTGAAAGTGAAGTCGCTCAGTCGTGTCCGACTCTTCACGACCCCATGGACTGCAGCCTACCAGGCTCCTCCATCCATGGGATTTTCCAGGCAAGAGTACTGGAGTGGGGTGCCATTGCCTTCTCCGAATTAAGTACTACAGTCAACTAATGATGAGTTCCTAAAGGCCTGAACCTTACCCAGCTACCAATCACTAAGACAGGATTTCTCAGACTTGCTGCTTATAAGACCTTCCTGGGAAGCTTGTTATAACTTTCTTCTACCTCTTTCTAACAGCATAATTCAATAGACATTTTTAGACCCTTTCCTGATGATTCTGATTTAATTTGAGATGATACTTAGAACTAAATTTTTAACTATTGTCCTGGTAGGCTTTTAGATAATTTTTTTTTAATGTCCTAAGATTATTAAAAGGTTAAGAGAGGTTATCTAATAGGCCCAAAGACTTGGAGCCCACCACACTGAAGTTACCCTTGGATTGATTTGGCCATTTAAGGCATAGTCCAGAGAGAAAGCCATGGAACTGCCAAGACTTGGGTGTGGGGAAAGAAGAGTAGAATCATAAAGTTCTAATATGTGCCTGACTAGATTTATACTAAACTTCATGCAATTAACTGCCTAATGAGTTTTACTTTAGCAAATCGTAGCATATTAAAAATAGGACAACCTCTTCTGTATTTGAATGAAATCCTTCCTCACTCTTCTTGTCTCTGGAAAAAAAAAAAAAAAAACTCAGTCTACATAATTTAGCCATTCTCCATAAATCCTATTTTCCATATCCTTGCATGTTTATGGGATCAAAATCTTATAGTTAGTGTATTTTGCTCTAGCATTGCACCTACTTGAGGATATCAGTCAGTATTAACTCAATAGACATTTTTCCTGCGGTAGGGCAAATGGCTGCATTTATGACTGAGGTTGATCACAAGCACAATCTGTTTGCCTTTAGAAACATGTGTTTTCTGTGACTGCAAGAAATACTGCTGAATAAGGCATTTCTTCACCATCCTTGATGAATGAGGAACATTAATAATGCAGATAAGAGTCAGGCCAAATGATATTGAAGAAAAAATATGGTCCAGAAGCCCTAATTCCTTGTAGAGATTAAATTTTAAATGGCAAGCTCAGTAGTTCCATCATAGCACAGAACAAGGTGAATATTATGTATTCCTTGAGTTCTAGAGAGTCAAAAGTCAATTTATTTTTTACTCTTACACCTTGTAAACATTTATGGATATACAAATATGTATAACTACACTCATATCTATATTTATTTCTTTATAAGTAACAAAAACAGTATATGTTCTCTTATGGATGTAATACATGTCCATTTAAATATTTATTATATAAATCCAATATTACTATAAAATACCAAGGCCAGCTTTCATTTGTAACTTTTTAGATGTTTTATTCTTTTATATATCTTGCATATAATGATATCTCTGTGAAAGAACATATAAGAGGGAAAGATCCCAGAGTGGTAAATAATGCTTTCAAAAATAGAACTACTTAGAACAGTGCTAATAATTAGCTAATTTGCCCATTTACTAAATATCTAGAGAACACCTTCTCTGTAAAAAGTTACTATAGAGGATATAGTGGTATTTAAGATCAATCTCTACCAATCATACACTTTCTGGCATGTGTATTCTTATGGCAGAAGTGGAGAAGGGTAGAGAGGAATAAAACTATTTTAAACTACGGTGTCATGGCAGTTTAAGTCCATACAAATGGAACATGGAGGTGATCCTATGTCCTCTTTGCCCAGGAGAGTCCTCACTGATGCTTGTTGCTTTAGCATAATTATTGTCTTTCCCTTTCCTCCAAAACTGTCCAGGTGTAAACATATACATCAAAATCCCATAGAAGTTCACAGGAGAGAAAATTCTCTTCCAGTAATAAGACACAAGGAAGATGTCACTGAATCCTGAAGGGTAGGTTTGATTTCAGAGGTAGAAAGACAGATGAAGAAGAGGTCAAGGGTTATATTCCATCATTGCTTACCTGCATTCTTCCAGCAACTTCTCAATTTATGACCCTGCTTTTTGGCAATCTGCAGAATACACATTTTGACCACGATTCTGTAATATTTCTGCTATCTGAACTGCCCCACCCTTCTCATTCTTCAAATCCAGGTCAGAGTTTACAGTTATAACTGTCCCTGAAATCCTCCTTCCAACCCTCTAATCCAAGGTTGTGGAGTTACTCACCTATTCCTCTATGTATTCTGTAAGTTGTACTTACTTTTGCTGAGCCTGAAGGAAGACCCCAAACAGTAACAGACTGAGAAAGCGGGTTGATTTCTGGCTAGTTTTCCTGGTGGTTGAGAGGAATAGAACATGGTCAAATCAGTTTTGGGTGTATGATGTTGAAGATGATAGACAAATATGCAAGTAAAAAAGACCAACAGAAAGTTAGAATTGTAACTCAAAAAAAGAGGCTGATGCTGCAGAAGAAATCTGATAGGAGAGGGGAAAAAGGAGTGAAGGCAAAGATCCTAAAGAAAGAAGAGACCTAGAAAAGCTTAGTTTTTATGGAAGGCAAGGGAAGATGCAATTCAGTGAAGGAGGTGATGATGACCATCTTCATCAAATTCTAAAAATCTATAAAAAATATGATAAAGACTGAATGAAGAATTTGAGTAACTATAGACTGGTTGGAGGTAGAACCAGATTTGAGAGCATTGAAGAGAAGGAGAAGGTGCTTTGTAAGAAAAAGATTCAACATTGGTTTGATAATTTGATTCAGTTGTGGTTTAGTTGCTAAGTTGTGTCCGACGCTTGCAACCCCATGGACTATAGCCCACCAGTCTCCTTGTCCATAAGATTTTTCAGGCAAGAATACTGAAATGGGCTGCCATGTTTGAGTATCAATGTATTTCAAACAGCTTGAAGAAGAAAGATACAACTTGTATCTTAATGTTCTCTAACACACACGGCACTGTGGCAAGTTAAACATGGGGTAGTAAATTCATGAAAGTTCAGAAAGTAAATTGTATTTCCTATAACATCATATTTTTAATGAAGAATTTATACTTAAAATGTAATTTCCTATAAATTTATTTTAAGAACTTTCTGGTCTCCATACCACGATAAATGAAGACTACATTCCTGGGAGACAGACAAAATGCTGTAGTTAACAATCAAATAGTTCTGTGATCATCTTGCTCTTCTAAGTAAACATTAAATAAAGAAATAATTTATGATAACCAGAAATAGAGTATATATAGTTCTGTTCCACATGGATAATGTTCTTTCTTCCTATCTTCACCTTTTGTATTTTCCAGTATTTTCTTCATAGTGTTATTGAGAAGGATAATGACCAGCATAGCATTTGAATACTCCATGTGCTTATGTCAATATGAATATTCACAGCCAAATTGTCTCATCAATATCATTGGGACCTATATTTCATTTAATTTTAACCAAGAGTGAAAGTGTTGAGTATAGAACTCTGAATTTAAAAGGCATTTTTTAAAAGGAATGAGGTATGAACAATGAGAAAAAATCCATCAGGGTTGAGAAAAGTTATTTTCAAGATTAGAAAGACAATTTTGAAAGTGCAAAGTTGGACAGAAAGAAACAATCAAAAGGAGAGAATAAAGACACAAGAGAGGGCAATAATGCAACACTGAGAACTCAGTTGACATTGCAGATTATCTATTACTGATGTCAAGAATTTCTTGGTGATGTAATTTCCCCAACAATACTCGATTGTCCAGAATATTTTTCTCCTCTAGTGCCTTTGCTGCCACACTGATTGAATCAGTGTTAATTGACAATTTAGGAGAATATTCCCATGTTCCAGGAAGGACAGTACTATAAGTGCTATTGTACATGATTAAAGCAATAATATTTTGATTATGAACATTTCAATACATTCATAGTTGACTAAGAAGCATTCATCTTCTTACAAAATAGTATGAAATTTAGTCCACGTATGGTAGGATAAACAATTATAGGACAAATTTGGAGACTTTAATATAGTTTGTATAGTTCCAGCATCCAAACTTTTTGTTACACACATATGAACATACAAGCTTATGAGGTTGAGTACTGATCGTCTATCCCACTGGTTCCTAGACTCTTGATTTGCTGCATCAGTAAAATACAAATTGGAGGACCAACACAGGATGTCAATTTTTAATTTAGCTAAAGAAAATATGAAAACAACCCACTATCATTTATTCTCACCATCATTTCAAAAAGAGCATTTTATCATAAAATGTTTTTAGTCTTTCGAAATAAAACATTAAAAAGGCACATTTTTACAGTAAAGTTCTTTAAATTGAATATGTTTAGCTTTATAAATGTTTATCACATCATTCGTAATTTCCAAGGTTAACTGTGGCATGTGAAATACTTGTCATGTGGGTGCTGGCCTATAGAGCTGTGTTTGGGGTTATTGGTTGGCACTTAAAATGTCTGGACCCCAGCTCATATAGCCAATAAGACACCTTCTGTTACAATACAGGCAGAATCACCAGAGTTTAGATCACAAATTTCCAATTTAATAGATCTAGCTTCAAATACTGGAGTCTTAACCACTATGCCACAGATCTCTCCTAAAAATATTCTTATTTTTCGTAACATAAGGGTTACCACGAAGGATAAGGAATGTAATCATTTGTCTCTTCAAAAATGCAACTTCTGGAAAACAAGAATAGTAATTAAAATGCAGTGTTCTTTGAAGTAATTAGAAATAGTATATCTAATTTTAAAAGAGTCATAAATTCCAGGACACAGAAAAACAGGTGATAAAGTGAATACACACACACATACATACTGCAGTAACACAAGAGCAACAAAAAAATCTTCACTTCCTTGAAGACACACACATATATCTATATCAACGTTTACATACACACATATACTCATATAATTCATTGCCCTTCCTGTGTTGGTCTGTCAGTCATGTCCGACTCTTTGTGATCCCATGGACTGTAGCTCACCAGGCTCCTCTGTCTGTGGAATTCTCCAGGCAAGAATACTGAAGTGGGTTGCTATTTCCTTCTCCAGGGGATCAACTCAAATCCGGGTCTCCCGCATTGCAGGTAGAAACTTTTACCATCTGAGTTGCCAGGGAAGTCCTTTAATTGTCCTTCAATCCCACTCATCCCTAAATACTTTAATGTGCATTTTCTGAGAGTAAGGTTATTACCCATAATTATGTAATAACCTCATTTGGACTTCATAAAATTAAGGAAATTAAAATACTTTTATAATACTAGTACTTAATCAAGAGTCCATATTCAAATTTAGTCAGTGTTCCCAGTAACATCCATAATTATTACTATTTTTCCAGTCCAGTATTCAATCCAGAATCACATGTTGTATTTACTTTTCATAACTCTTCAACCTCAAGTTGTCCTTAGCCTGCCTTTGCTTTTCATGACATTTCTGAAGAGTTCAGTCATTTCATAGAATGTCTTCAATTTGATTTTCATTATGATTAAATTCTGGTTGTGCCATTTTGACTGGATACAAGAAGTGATGTCTTCTTCAGAATTGTCCCATAATTGATGAAGATAGTGTCTGCTGGGTGTCTCCACTGTAAGCTTTATTTTAAAAAATTTTTGATACAGAAGAAATACTTTGAGACAATGTAAATGTCCTATTCCTTGTCAAACTTTCACCCATGAGTTTTAGTATTCATTTATTCTTCTTGCATGAATGTCTTTATGATGGTTGACAAGTGGTAATTTTCTATTTTCGTTATTTCTTCTACATTTGTTAGTTAATACTCAACTGTGAGGAAGAGCTTTTCACTTTTTCCGTTTATTTATGTTAGTACATACTTGTGAATTCTTATTTTATTCAATGGGTTATAATCTGTTACTATCTTTCACTATGTAAAAATAATACCAAAATGACTATGGTGATTTATACGATTATGTTTCACCAATTTGCTTTGTATTTGAAAAGGTACCAGTGAGTACTGGTGTGAATGTGGAATATTAAGAAATCTGTAGGGATTATCCTATAATTCTTATTTTTGTTGGTTATAAATGGGAAATTCTTTTCAGAATTAGTTGTCCTGGTGTTTTAGAGCAATGATGTCAGGAAGAGACAGGTCAGGAAGCTGAAGGATAGGGAAAAGCACTGTGTGTGACCGCTCCTCTTCTCATCAAGGTCATGTTCCTCTTTCAGACTTCATAACTGACATTGTGCAAATCTGATAACAAATGAGGCTTCTCTTTCCTCATAAATTTAGATGTTTCTTCAGCTGTCACTTTTATTGTTTGGACCACCCCAGTAGCTGCTCCATGATCTCTGTGAAATCTGTGCTTGACTTGACTGTAGTTTCCCCAGTTCCTCTTTCTCCATCTACTAATGCTGGTTAGATTAAGCCTCCAAGCTGACCCCAGGCAAATCTTTGCCCGTTGCCCACTTTCATAGGCTATTTTAATCACTGTTTCATCCAGGTAAGAGACAAATGGCATACTGAAATTAGGCAAGAGAGACAGTTTTCATGAAGGGGCCATTTAAAAAGGTGTCAGCAAGGTAAAGGGGCCACAGGTCCAAGGGAGCAAGGCAGAGAGTGATGACCAGCCCCTTAACAAAGTAGCTCTCATTGGAGGAGGGGCTGTCTGACCGGAAGTATGACCTTCTTGATGAAGGCAGCACTGCCAACCCAGAGCAACCTAGCAAAGAAGACACTAGGATATAAACACCCCGTTTCACCGTTCTCCTGCTTTCCTGACGGGGGGTGGGGGGGGGCGTTTCCCATTGGCCAAGCCAATTGTGATCTAGAGGGTAAGAGAGCCCGTTGATTCAATTTACAAATTCACCCTCACACAGAGCATGGTGGAAGAGCAGGAAGAGTGCTTCTGGAGGAGCAAACAAAAGACCCCGCTCACACATAGCAATTTCTAATATTTTAATAGGTTTTGAGGGATTCTCTTTGTACCTTAAGTGGCCGCCCACCCTTGCTTCTTGTTCTGCTGGAGCCTCCAGTTTATAATCTGCTGCTTGTAGTTCCTGGTAGGCCACTCCCTCCAGGCTCATTCTTACCCCAAGTTTTCTTGCTCTCAGCCCGGATGGGTGGGTGGGTGGGTGGGGGTGTGTGTGTGTGTGTGTGTGTGTAGCTCCCCTTGTCCCTCAATCTGTAGAATAAAACTTATCTTATTACACAACATGGTTAACCAAAAGTAACTGGGCAAACAATAAAATAAAAAATGTAATCTTTATTAGTTTTGCACATTTTTAATGTTGGTTAGCGTCATTTAGGGTAATAGTAGCATTTTCCAGCATGCAGTTCACGAATACAGTTTAAGTATTCTAAGTAGTTTTAAGAAAAAGAGGTGCCTATAGTTTGCTTCTGTAAGAAACACAAAATATCCTGATGTAATTGACTACATAAGTTCACTACTCTCTGTTCTTGTGGGGGAAAAAAAAATTGTGAAACCCACATTATATTTAGAGCAATCTAGAGCAGCATGACTTTAAATAAATGGAAACATAAACAGAAGTTAGAAAAAAAAGACACAAATGAAAAATAAACACTACCTTCAATCAGTTAGTATAGGCACTACCAAAAATGTAAATAAAAATTTATACCTTTTTCCAATTGCAAAGCATAATTTGGATGTCAGTTGTGAATCTATGTTTGCCCCTTAAAATTATGAAATAATCTAAAAGTAGCAAATGTAATAAAAAAGCAGAAATCTACAACTACCCAGTCTTGTGTTCATTTCTTATTTAGCAAATTTCTTCCATGAAAAAGTACTATGGACAGAAAGTAAGAAAGTGATTGTGATATCAATCTTAAGATAATTTCCTCTTCATACTTATGTACATAATGCTGAAAAATAAAATAAAATGACTTTTTACAGTATTTATATTTGCTTATAAAATTCTAAACACATTTTAACAGGTTAAGCAGTGTTTTTTTTTTTTTTTTAAACATGTCTGTACAGTCGGGCTATACACCATATGTTATCCACTTAGAATTTAAAAATAACCAAAAAGCTGTTAAAGTGCTGCAAACTATTGCTTAATGATTTAAATAAATGAGATCTGTTGAACAATTTCTTTGACTTTACCAGTGACATATGGTTTCTCATAAATGAGATTCTGAGCGGTGGGAGAAACCAGATACAGCGGCATGGTAATAGAAACATGCATTCATAGCATCCAAACTATCTATAATGGTACAGAATACATTATGTTACCTGTGTAAAGCTTGCACTCTACATTTCTTGTGGTACATATTTGATGCAATAAATACTGTGCTTAAGTCATTATTTGTTTGCTCAAACGTGCACCACAGGGTAAAATGACTATTTACATAATAAATAGCATTTCATTAACATATACATTGTCAACCTTACTGAGCTGAAGATGGCTAAACAAAGTGCAGGATTAAGCAGAAATTTATAAAGGGTTCTTTTGGTCAATTCCGTCTTTAAGGGAGAAGCAATACTCATTATTTAGTATTTTTTAAATACAATAAACAGAAATGTAACACTTAAGATTCCTGACATTTGAGTGAAGTTTGCACCTGCTAAGATTTAGTGGGCTAGCCCCCTAAAATGACATACGTGGTCTAGGGGTTGGATTTGACAAAACAAGATCAGCAAAGCACCTCCAATTATCACCTACTTACCCCTCCCAGAAACATAGATGGAATTTAAGAACTCATTGTGTTCCTTGTGACTTTTTTCATGCATGATCTCTATGTGTAGCATGCCCTCATGCAAACCATGTCCTTGTGCAGATGGGAGGGCCATGTGATTGCCATAACCCCCCAGTGGCATACCTGTTAAAGAGGTCCTTTAATCTATTTCCCAACAGAAACCCCATTTACAAAAATAGTCACATATAATAAACAACATATGGACTAAAAAAAAGATGAATCCACTAACAGATTTTGTAAAAACGTGACAAATGTGGCAGTCGAAATGCAAAGAGTGGATACAATCACTACACTACAGTGTTTTCGTGTTAAACAACCCCCGAATTACAGGTTTGCACCCCTTTGAACTGGTCCCTACAGTCTACGTAGCCATTCTGTCTCATGTCTTCAGCAGTGTCAGCTGGTAGTGAGAACAGTAACTTCCCGTCAAGGTCACCTCCCTTTTACACAGTCACAGTTTTCCAACAAGGGGTCACCGTCTGATTGTAGGCACTGACCTTAAGTAAATTTGTGTAAAAACAGTCAGTTTGGCATTGACCTCCTAAAGGAGTCCTGTTGACAAAAATACATCACCTTCACAGGCTGTAAACAATTTGTCACCCAGTGATTTTTAATTTGTGTTTATTTCCCTTTGGCTTTTTCATCTTTGCCTTCTTGCTCGTGTTTTTCCACAATTGGTTTTGTTACCCGATCATAGGAGGGTGGACAAGCTGCTGTGGACATGGTCAGATCGGTTTTTTCTGTAATTGAGTTTTCATTTATTCTGTCAATTAGCATGTCTTCTTTTACAAGAAGATTAGCCCCAGCTTTGATTTTATTTTTGTTGTACGTAAATGATGCCTGTTTTACAGTTCGCTTTAAAAGGTGGCGCCTGTACGCACGCTGAATAATAACAGCAGAGACTTCCTCTTGTTTTCTCTTTAAAGTTGTAGTTATTGGCTGATAGGAGACCTTCGAGGGGTTGGAGGCCATGAATCTCTCTTCCATCTGTATTCGAAGGGCATCCATCTCTCCACTCTCCCCCAGAACCCGCTTCGTAAAAGCAAATAAGATGTCAAGACAGTGGATTCGATCACCACTTACCATGGGCAAATCCATGGCAATGAGCTGGAGTTTGTTCGGTTGTGGCAAGTTGAGCGGCGGTTCAAGGGCAGCTGCAAACTGAGATAGCTTTTCAAATTCCATGAACTGGGTGGCGTCGGGATCGAACTTCTCCCAGACCTCATAGAACATCTCAAAGTCGTCCTCACTCAGGGGCTCTGCGCTCTCTTCAGTAGCAACACTGAAGTTCTCCAGGATGACAGCGATGTACATGTTCACCACGACCAGAAAGGATATGATGATGTAACTGACGAAGAAGAAAATCCCAACAGATGGGTTCCCACAGTCTCCTTTAACTGAGCTGCCAGGGTTAACTTTATTAGGGTCACAATCGGGTGGTTTACTGTTGAGGATAGGTGCTAGCAATCCATCCCAGCCAGCAGAGGTGGTAATCTGGAACAGGCAGATCATGCTGTTGCCGAAGGTCTCAAAGTTAAACATGTCATCAATTCCAACCTCCCTCTTAACATAGGCGAAGTTGGACATTCCAAAGATGGCATAGATGAACATGACCAGGAACAGCAGGAGGCCGATGTTAAACAACGCAGGAAGGGACATCATCAAAGCAAAGAGCAGCGTGCGGATCCCCTTAGCCCCTTTGATCAGACGCAGGATTCGTCCAATCCTGGCAAGACGGATCACTCGGAACAAGGTAGGGGACACAAAATATTTCTCTATCAGCTCAGCCAGAAACATACCTATGGACAAAAGATGAGGGTACCAAGCAGTGAAGAAGTTATCCATTAAATTAATACTCAAATTTTGATAAGGCTCACAGGTAAATTTCAGAGTACTAAAATTCAGTTGAAAAGTATAGTGAAAGTGTTAGTCACTCAGTCATGTCCGGCTCTTTGTGATCCCATGGACCGTAACATGCCAGGCTTCTCTGTCTATGGGATTCTCCAGGCAAGAATACTGCAGTGGATTGCCATTTCCTCCTCTACAGGGTCTTCCCAACCCAGGGATCAAACCCACATTTCTTGCATCCCCAGCATTGGCAGGAGGATTCTTTACCACTGCACCACCTGGGAAACCCCAAGGTGACTAAGATAGTATTCAATTCAATAAGGATTTTATAGTACATTTTATCTTTGAGGGGTATTTATAGACTAGTTTTAGCTTACAGAAAATCCAAAGACAGGATCTTAAAAAACAAGTTAAAAATTCACGTCTGTCTGAAGAGCAGTAGCTGACAGTATATGTAAACGTTTATAAAAATACAGTGAACACAATGGTTATTTCCTGAAACACTAAATCATATAACCTGTATTCAGTCCTTCCCCATATAAACGTGTCTGTAGTTTTGAATGCTATTTTCATCTGTCCATGAACATGATGCTTTCCTAAGCTTCCACTATAATATTCATATATAGATGTATATATTTATATGCTCTGGTGCATTTCTAAAAGGATTTAAGCTGATGCTTTTTCTGGTTTCCTACATCTGTGTTTCAGCCCTCTTACTTAAAGCTTCTTTCTCCATTTACCTTCGAAATAGTGAAATAATGAATGAGCTGAAGAGGAGCTCAAGAAACCAAGTATCTTTGAATTACACTATCTCATTTTGTGAAGAGTAAATAAGCATGTTTTTGTGTGTATGAGAGAGGGAAAGAGAGACAGAGAAAGAAAGAGAGGTGAATACAACTAAGTACCCTATCCACAACTAATTAATTACACCACAGAATACTGTGGGAATCAAAGGGTACATACAACATATAAGTTGGATAAAAGATCAACTTCTTCAGAAGGGGGAATGGCCTAAAAATCTACCCAACAGAGGTGCCCCATATTGGATGGTAAAATATTTACTCAATCATATCATCTGCTTTAGGAAAAAAAATGGATACTCTAGGCCCACAGACCTCTTCACTTTATTGGGGCTGGAGTTGTATCTTCAATTAGATGAGTTTATTGCTCACGTGACCTGGTGACATTCCAGGCTCTGAAGTGTATGACTGATGAAACGATGTTCCATGCCAAATCACTTCTTTTATGCATTATTATTAAACATTTCAAGGTAACCTAGAAAATCTCTGATACTCTGCATTAAAGAACCTACCATTTTCACTGACATTTTGTTCTTAGCTTTACTCTCTTTCACTCTATACTCTTCCTTATAAGTACCAGCTTCCACTCTTATCTGTATACCAATGACTCTCTGTCTCTGATGTACTGTCTCTCCTGAGTATCAGACTAAATTTCTAGCCCTTTTTTCAACAGAGTCATTTACATATTGTATAGACTATTCAACCTCAACATGTCAAAGACATTTCAATCTTAATACCACATTTCTAGTTCAAATGAATGAGACCTTACTATATTGACAGATACCTAGTCTAAAATGGATTGAACAGGATACAATACTCAATGTATAGCAGGAGCTTAATTTTGTAAGAAAGACAAACACATCTGAATGAAAAACATCAGAATTTTCACAGTGGTTTTCTCTGAGTGATCAGATGACTTCTGAATTAAATGTGATCACTCTTTTACTTTCATTGAGCTAAAAGACTTGAAATACTTCTTACCTACTATGGAGAGAATGACCACCACAAAATCAAAGATATTCCAGCCTATGGTAAAATAGTAATGGCGGAGGGAGATGAGCTTCAGCACACACTCCCCAGTGAACAGCACAATGAACACCAGGTTGATGCGTGACAAAATGCTAGTCACATAGTCACTCTGGTCGTCGGTTTCCACCATCATGGTGACCATGTTGAGACAGATAAGAATCATGATGCTGATGTCAAACACTTGTCTGGTGACGAAGTCAAAGACCATTCCTTGGAATTTGTTCTGTAGAGAAACAGAAAAGCTTTTAGTGACAGAGGAGTTTCCCTCTACACATGAACTTCTATATAAGTAGTTTCTGTAGTGACTGTCTAGGATTGTACCTAAGAACCACTGGCGCTGAATTTCGTGAAAGATGGTTTGTATCACATTTAAGTTTTTAAATTTAGTTATCCAAACTACTATTTACCAAAATATATTCCACAGAATAACAATCCCTTGTCAAAAAGGGACTTCTGATAAGAAACACTGCATACTATTATACACTACTCTGAGAGGCCCAAAATGCATGAGAATGTATTAAGATTATGAGAGGTTAAGAAATCTGCTTAATTTTGTTATACCAGAATTTCCCATGATTAGTTGGACTATACAGCAGTTTCAAAATATAATATCTATTAACAATCCACTAGACTTGTTCTCAAAAAATTGTTATAGGGAACTTGGGATTTCCATGACACAGCTATAACATTATGCATTTAAAGTCCCTGTGTGGCAATATTGACGTTCTTCCACCAACAGTCTTTGCTGATATTGTCACACACAGAATGCTGAGTCTACACAGGGATAATCAAACCGGAAGACATTCCTTATGCTTTCATGTCAAAAATTCATGGCGCTTTTCACTGATCTGTGATTTTGCCACTGTTGTTCATTGCAGGCCACTGTCTGACCCACTTGGGCTTCCCTTGTGGCTCAGCTGGTAAAGAATCCACCTGCAATGTGCGATACCTGGGGTCGATCCCTGGGTTAGGAAGATCCCCTGAAGAAGAGAAAGGCTACCCACTCCAGCATTCTTGCCTAGAGAATTCCATGGACTCCATGGGGTTGCAAAGAATCAGACATGACGGAGGGACTTTCACTTTCACTTCACTTTCATTGTCTGACCCACTTCCCTAGGCTACTGAGGAACTTTGAGGATATCTTCTGTCTTACATTTTTCCTACACATATTTGACTCATTTCTATTTTCAGTGTTAAGCCTTCACAGAGGACAGCATATGTTTTTCATCATTCTCAGGAAAGCAAGTGTGGGCTAGCACAATATGAATATGAATGTTCATTAACATTTTATTCCCCAGTACACCCCAGGAGTTGCTTTAACCTCACATGTCATCATCATAAAAATCACTACATTGTGGGATAAGGCTCTCTATTTCACAGCAGTTGTTTTATTGGTTGTCATAGAAACATGACACCTGTTACTTATCATCATGAATTGTACTTATTGGCTCTGACTTCTGTAGATATTAATAATTTCTAACTTTATAGCCATATATATGAATATTAGATACTAGAAGTCTTTTCATCTCCAAAATATTTGGTATCTCTAATGAAAAACAAAATGGAAGTAAGGTATTATTTCACTTAACAGTTTATCAACTTGTTTACCTATCAGGAAACTGTTTCTGAACCCTATCAATGATTTATTCCTCTATATGCATTGCTCAGCAACTACTCTTGAGTTACATGATCAAATTTATTGTTCACATAACACTGCCTATACGTCTTTTGCCTTTTCATTTCAATTCTAGATGTATAATTCTGATTGACTTGGCAATAAAGGTACATTTTCTGTTTCCCCTTTTTCCTTTTGGCTTCTTCCTGTAAAAAATTATTTTACCATTACCATAAAATGTATGAATTAATGATGCTCTAAAAGTGGGAGAAATCTTTGCTGCTAGAAATGTTAGCTGCTATCTCTTCTGTGAGAAAAACCAGGCAAATTTTTGTTTTTGTACATTTTCCCCCATATCATTTGGTATTTCTTACTCCTGGTCGAGGTATAGGCTTTTGTGGCTTTTTTGATCCTAATTTTTTCATTGCATTATAGTATTTCTTCTGTTCTTCTGTCATAAAGATGTCTTGACCTCCAAAGTATAGAAAAGAAAAATAAAAACTGGTTAAAACTGTGTACCGTCCTTCTTTTGATGTTAAACTTAGAAAGTTCAATTCAGTTCAGTTCAGTTGCTCAGTCATGTCCGACTCTTCGCAACCCCATGAATTGCAGCATGCCAGGCCTCCCTGTCCATCACCAACTCCTGGAATTTACTCAAACTCATGCCCATTGAGTCAGTGATGCCATCCAGCCATCTCATTCTCTGTCATCCCCTTCTCCTCCTGCCTCCAATCCCTCCCAGCATCAGGGTCTTTTCCAATGAATCAACTCTTCACAAACTTAGAAAAGGGACCATTAAAAAAAGGAAACACAAAATTCAACCAATTAGCATTATTTGCCTAGGATTTTAAATTGAAAAATTAAAACTAGTTTTAGATACTATAATCTTATTTATTTCAATCATCCAAAATTGACTTTATGATTTTTATTATTATTTTATGGAGGAAAACAACCCCACAAACTGAGAGGTTAAGTATTTTACCCAAGACTGAAAACTCAGGAAGTAGTACTATTTGGTTCACTGAGCCACTAAATACTTGGTTCCTCACATTAGACACACTGTCTTTCAGAATTTTCAGACAATGATTTTCTCATTCATATGTAGCAAAGAGTTAAAGTAGGTATATTGTGTGATGGTTTAGAGTTACTCATAAAAAGCCACTGTCACTCTGCCAAGAATTGGAGCAAAAGGCTAGAAAAGAAACTGGGGAAGTTGGTAGAAGAGTTAAGAGAAAAGTCACAGTCATAAGTATGGCAGGTATGTGACAGGCCAGTAGTTACAGACAACTGGAATTCAGGCTAATAAGTGAAATGAAATAGTTTGATAATGATGACAGAGTAACATTAGTAATAACAAAGGAGGACATGTTCTATAGTGAAAGAGCCTCATACAATGAAAGCAATTATATAATAGGAAAACAGACTGAACAAATGAGATGAAGGATCAGTACATGAAGGAAGAAATATAAATGGCAAAAAAAAAGCCCTTGAAAACATATTCAAACCTACTAATAGTGAAAGACATGAAAATGAAAATACAATTTTCACATATCAACTATCAAGTATTAAAAAACAGAGAGAATGTTTGATGCTAGTGAATCAGTGGTGACCTGAGCACAGCCATATGCTGTTATTGGTAGTATGAGTAGGAAAGCAAAACACTTTACTCTGGGAATTTATCTTAAATCATTAAAGGCTCCAGTATTTTTGGCACAAAGAGTTTTGCCCAGGAACTATTTAATCCTTAAAGGTTAAAAATAACTTATATCATCAGTCTACTTGGAAATGGTTGAGTAAATTATGATAATGTATATATGAAGGATTAAAAAGGGAAATATATATGTTAAGTCAAAAATAATTTATAGATAAAATAATTTCAGTAATATGAATGTGTGTAGAAAAAGTTTATACAGAAAAACATAAAATGTGAATATTGATTATTCCTGAGTAAAGATATTTCTTTACTTTCTATTTTATGATAATGTACATATATAATTAGGATAATAAGTGGGCTGTATAAATGATACTAATTAATAAAGAACTTTCAATTCAAAGCTAGAACTGATAGCTTATAATTAATATCAGGGAGAATGAAGTGGGAATATGTAAAAGGAGCCAATAAAGAATTTTAAAGTGTGAAAAGAAGCACCAGAAGAAGCTTACGTCTTATGTATAATTTGTTGCATTCTGAAGGTTTTTGTTGGACAATATATTTTAAGGGGAGATGTCATAGGGATAAAACAATAAGCTGAGTCTGGGAAAGAGGTATATGTCTGGGTTCTCTTCCAGTTCTTTTTTATTTTATTTTTTCAAAAGAGAAAATGTGGTCCCTGAAGTGTTTTTTTTTTTTTTTTTTAATTTAAAGAGATTTTGTGAGCCTATGCACAGAAATATGGAACACAGTCACTCTTGGCAAAGACATGGGCAGTGAATGGCAGAGAGGAAGCATGCAAAAAATAGATTGTAATATATAATCCCATTTGGTTTCTGAGTTAAAGTACTCATTTGGTATTGAAAGCCCTCCAAATGATTTATTATCTTGGTGGGATAGAAAATATTAGAAATACTTATCTTCTTTTTTTGCTGGTTGAAATTATCTATGATGACACCAATAAACAGGTTCAAGGTGAAGAAGGACCCAAAGATGATGAAAATAACAAAGTAAAGATACATGTATAGACTTTCCTCATACTTAGGCTGGAGTTCCACCTACCAAAGGAGAATATTTTTTAAGACATTATAATACATTTGATGCTGGAAGTCATTGTTGCTTTTTCATGAGAATAGATAAGAAAATTTTTAGTAATACTTAAGTAGTACTTTTATTTCCTCTAAATCAGCTACTTCTAAAAATAATCTCTGAAATTAGCCTTTAAGATAATTTTTTAGGTGAAAAATGAGGTGTTATGTAAAAAATATTATACAATGATTTAGAAATTATTTTTTTTCTAACTACAAATACAACCAATATCTTGCCATTTGGACAGTAGTATACTGTCCAAATACTGACAATTTTTAACATACTGCATTTTGATAATTTAAAAATTACTAGTGAAAACATTTTACATCAGTAAATATGTGTAGACTATATTTAGAAATAATCATTCCTGGTGTGTGAATTTATTTAGCAAACAAGAATTGAGTTATTTATTTATTTAGATGTTTGACCCTGCCATTAAGAGTGTAACAGTCACTGAATTTTTCAGATTAAGTAGACATTAACTGGAGCTAGTGGTAAGGAACCTGCCTGCCAATGCAGGAGATGTTAAAGACCTGGGTTCGATCCCTGGGTTGGGAAGATCCCCTGGAGGAGAGCATGGCAACCCACTACAGTATTCTTGCCTGGAAAATCCCATGGATAGAGGAGCCTGGTGGGCTACAGTCCATAGGATTGCGAAGAGTCAGATCCAACTGAAGGGGACTTAGCATCCAACTGGACATGCCATCTGCTAAATGCTCAACTAGTAATTTAATCTCTAGAGTGTACTCATGAGAAATAAGCATTTGAGCTTTTACTTAGCATGTAATAAAGACATAAAGGAGTCACTATAAGGCAGTACCCTAATATATTCATGTCCTCCTAAAGATATTAGAGTTAAAAACCAACCAAACACACAAAACAAAATAATAACAAAGTAAAATACCTCTGGAGGATATCAGGAAGGTACTCAACACAAAACTAGAGTCATTTATGGAAAATGTACATCAAGAAAGATAAAAGGGAGCTTCTTAGGTCAGTTTCAAGATTACGGGGGCAAAGGTTATCCATCAAGATTATAGACTAAATAGATGGGACTTGAGAATGGAAAGATAGAGAGAAAATACTAAATTGTACAAAATTTGAAGAGCAGATTTGGAATGAGCATGGATTTTAATTCTCTTCTTGAAGTCTAAAAAAGGCTGTAGTAGGAGAAATTAAAAAAAGTAGGTCTTAGGTGATAGAAACTTGAAGGAAACTGTTGATCACAGAAATGATTACAGTATCTGTAAAGGGTCCAGTAAATTTATGAATCGTATGAAGGGCACTTCCCAGATGGCTCAGTGGTAAAGAATCTGCCTACAACATGGAGACACAGGTTCATTTCCTGGGTCAGGAAGATCCCCTGGAGAAGAGAAGGGCAACCACTCCAGTACTCTTGCCTGGAGAATCCCATGGACAGAGGAGCCTGGTGTCTACGTCCATAGAGTCACAGAGTCAGACACGACTGAAGTGACGGAGCACAGTGTATCATCACAGAAAGGAGTGGATTTCAAAGTGACTGTTACAGAAATCTTACACTACCTACACAACATCCTTAACTTGTCCAACATGGAGGGAAAACTACAGATGACAATCATATATTTCTTCATATCTGTTTTATCATACCAAAATTATTAATGAGTATGTAATTGATAGATTGAAAGGAAACAAAATAGAAAAATAGCCAATAGAAGGATATTTGTTAGTTGTTAAATACATGATTGTGTTACTTTAGTTGCACTTCTGTTTTGATATATCTTAGTAAGATTTCTGATAAATACTGCTATGTGCATGCATGCTACTGCTATACTTGAGTCATACTTTTTCTTTTTAAAAAATCATTGTAAAATCATTCCATTTATCTGCTATGCTCTGTTAAATTATTTTTAACGTCTAATCAATATTGTGAAAAGACTTAAAATGTAAAGAATATGAATACTTACATTTCTGGAATCAACTGCTGCATACATTATATCCATCCATCCCTTAAATGTGGCCTATTAAAAAGAACATGCATGTTTTATTTTGGGGTAAAAGTAATTCAGACCCGATATTTAATAAATATCCTTACTGATACATTTTTTTAAAAGGAATGTTTTAACAAGACATCTCAAAACAAATTTTACATGGATTTTGGACCAACAATATCTCAGTAAGTCTCCATTTCTAGACCACATAATGAATAGAACAGTCCTTTGATATATCCTCCTGCTTGACAACCAACTGACAAATACTTTTCAGTTCTTTAGTTAATGGAATCATGCAGTTTAAAGTGCTATCAAGATTTGGTGGAATACTTTTAGAAAGTCTTACAAATGCCAACACATTTGGCAATGTTATGAACAAAACAAACTATGTAGCAAAACAACTATGTCTTAGGCCTGATGATCATCCACTAAAATCTATCTACAAGGTGATCAAAGTGACTGAAAGCTTACGATTTCTCTTGATTGTAACACTCTAAAGATCATACAGGTATCCAAAAACTCAGTTGCAGCTAACATTTTAAGAATTTTGAAGCATAACATCAGAAATAATCCTATCTTCCACTTTCTCCTCTGCAATTTTTGATGAGAGTGAGTTAATTGGGGTAAGAAAAGTGAAGATAGTACAGTAGACACTTGATATTCCAAGTGGAATAATTTATAGTAACTTGATACTTGTTCTAGAACATGAGTTTTGAACACTATGGACCTGAGAGGATTATTCCTAGTCAGAAAGTCTAGCAAAAAGCTTTTAGCATCTGTATCTTAACACATCTTTGTTTTTATAACACTAACACTTATGAAGTGGTAGATGTCATGGGAAGAAAGTCAAGTATGGGTGCTTGTGATGGCAGTGAAGAAAAAGTAAAGACTCTTAGCTAGAAAATAGAACTTATTTGTCTACCAAAGAGGGAAATTTTGAATGTGTCAATGGCTGAGGTCAATGACAAAACAAGTTCATTACACACTAGGTAAAAAAGGCAGTAAAGGTGATTCAAGGAAACATTTCAAAGAATTGCCAACCAACAGAGAGATGATTCTATATATAGCCAAGTGTAAATCAGTACTTTGGTAGCAGAATTTATTTACTGGCTTTGTGCAGCATCTTTACCCTAGCATTTTAAGGGATTGCTTGAAATTTTCCATTTTTCTTTCTCAATTTTATGGAGGAAGTAATATACATTAGTGATATTTACAAGTGTGGTTATTAGTTAAGGGTTAGGGTAAGTGCCCAGGGAAATACCATCATGTGTCTACTGTAATATTCAAAGGAATCATACTTGTCCCAATATTAAAAATCTCTATTTTAATTCCATGAACATTTAGAGTAAGTCAGAAACATCCACAAGAGAAGTAAAAATTTCTAACAAGAAGGTAGAAAGAACTTGCAAAAGAACCCCAGTACTCTGAAAGAGACGCAGGAGGATTTTGATCAGTGCAGGTTTGTTTGCTTGCTTAATCTCCTGGTTGAACAATTGGGAACACAACCCTGGTGAAATAAAATAGATTTCTGCCCTAAGGACTATGGAACCACAGGAACAAATTTATGCAGTTTTTTTTTTTTTTAATACCAGTTTTCAGTGGCCAAAATAGAACAGTATTTTTACAATGTTTTTCAAATACTCTGGACTCTTTTTATCCACTGCTTTGTGATGCAGATGCAGTCAGAAGCTGCATCAAATGAAAATGTTTAAGAGACCACCATCTTTTATATTGTTATACATTGTGAATTTATACATTTCAGTCTTAGAGACCCAGTAGTGAAAACATTAATATTTAGGGGGAAAAAAGACTTCTGTAATTGTACTGAAGGCCATTAGAGATGGGATAACAGCTGCTTGTGTTTCATCTCTGTTTCTGAGTGCTACCTGGTATTGTTCCATTTCACTATGAGGATCTAATCCTAAAGCCTAAATATCATTCCCCAATCTTCAATCCAAATGACAGAACTCAGTAGCAATTAATTCTCACCAATTTGTTACAATCCAATCAGGTGTGTTTAGGGTGTGTGTTTGAGGGGAGGGGGTGATCCATCAGTGAAACAAGCTTTCCAATTGCAATAGGAACAATATTAGCAAATTTGTTGATTTAGTCATCGACTTGTTCATATGGGAAGAGAGAATAATAGGAAAATAACTGAAATACCTGGCCACTATCAACTATGTCTGCACTGTTTAAATATACTGACACCCATCTGGGCTCATAAACTTGTACTAATAAATCAAAATTAGAAAAAAGGATATATAAACTTTCTTCTTAGTATTACACAACAGCTGTATGTCATCACTTTGTTATTATTCCAGACAATAAACACATTTCAGAGAAAAGAGTGTTCACTTACAACTTGAAGCAAAGAGAGATACCCAAATCCTACATTATCAAAGTTTACTTTCACATTTTTCCATCGGGCAGTCTCATTTCTTTCTATTAGTATTAGGCAATCAGAATGATTATTCACTTCGCTGATTTCAAACATGTCACCAGTTGTGGTGTTAACACAGTGGTAGAATTTGCCAGCAAACAAATTTACGCCCATGATGCTGAAAATTAGCCAGAATATAAGACAAACCAGAAGCACATTCATGATGGATGGAATTGCTCCTAAAAGGGCATTCACAACCACCTAATACACAAATGGAAAAAAAGAAAAGTCAGAATTCTTGTTGGTTAAAAGAAAAAACATTATCCCCCTAGTAACCTTTAGTGATTCTATTTTTTTAAATATCAAGACTATTCTAAGATATTTAAAAGCAAAACAAAAAAGTCTTAAAATGAAATATATTCTTTCATAAGCATACATTTAGAGAAATGAATATAGATAATATAACAAAGATAAAAAGTTTTTTAAAAGAGAGGAGAAAGTACTAAAAAGTTAAAGGGAAAACAAAATCAGAGGAATTTGCTGCCAGATGAAGCCATAAAATTTGTTTATTAGAAAAAGAGAAGTAAGAAATCCTACCAGAGAAGATTAACTCATTAAACAAAGCAATATATTAAAGAATGAAACTAAAATATTGGGGCAAGAGTTGATTTGATTGACTGATATATTTTAATAAACTAAAAAAATTCAGGTGTATAAATATAAAAATATTATTAAATACCTAAATAATTTTGTCCTTAATTATTCATGCATCACTATGACTAATAATAATTTTTGCATAAGAAGCAAGACAATTTAGCATCATGTATTTCATTAGATCATCACATAGCTTATTTCAAGCTCCAGTCATATCAGTTGTTTCATTTACTGAGTTTAATTTGATAAACTTATTTTAAATGAAACATAGTAGAAATCAGTTTCTTAGGAAAATAAGAAAAGGAGAGATGCCATATTTGGGGTGATAGTGCCCAAATCTGATGTGATTACATCAAGTTCTGTGCTAAATAATTATCTACCTTTATTTTTTTTAATGGAAGCATTTTTGCCCTTTTAATCTTTATTCCTGGACCACGAGTTAAAAATCTGTGTTTTATTATTTAGCAACACTGTAGGGATGACTGTCTTTGCTTCCTTCTCTATAGTTCCCTTTGGAGATACACATGAATAGCTAAGAGAGAAAGACAGGCCCTAATATGTTCCTAAGTAGCAGATGATGCCTCAGACTTGAACATTCACAGCTAAATTGAATTCTACCTGTGTACTTCTATCATTCTTGTCAACCTGATCTAAAAGAAACAACAGGCATCTTCTACCTGCCATTTGATACCAATGTGTTTTTAGAACACATTTTTTGACTATCTGAAAACAAGAATAGATGAGGCAATTCCTTATGCTTCTGAGCTGTGTTTAAAGTCTATCAAGAACTCTAGGCCTTCTGGAATTACAATACAGTGTGATAAGTGGGCCAAAGGAAGTAAAAACCATTAATGACAAAGAGGGGAATGAGAATGAAACAATGAAGTCAGCTGAGTTATCTAGGCAGATCCAGATGATGTGAGCTATGCAAGCCTAACAAGTTGACCCATGGCCCCTCACCTTATCTCATGTGGCCATCTGTATTAAATGAATGAATAAGTCTTTATTTTATACTTCACTTTAAATGTGTGGATACACTTAGATTTCTTTGGATTCAAGATTTGAAAGCTGAAATCAAGTTATTATTTCCCTCCTTTTCCAAATATTTTGCCTAACATCCAGATTAAAAAGCTGTTTCTACTGTGTATACACAGAGCACACATTAAAATAAGCTTTTATTTTAAAACTTACAACACCCAGTTTAGGCCATGAGCAGAACACAGATTACCTATACCTATTTCCTGAATCCTTTTCATATCCATCTGCAGGTCTCACATTTTTCTTCAAAATCTTTCTCACCTTTATCACTTCTCCATCTTCATGATCGCCATCTAGTTCTGACATCTATTACTACCAACTTGTACCATTGTCTTCCAATTGTCTCTATTTTAATTCATGTAAGATGAATTAATTTTCTTCAACTCTCATTTAAAGTTATTCAATGACTTTCCACTGATTATCAAGTATTTGCCTTACCTCGATGTTCAAATCACTCCTCAATCTACATGTCTAGTTTTAACTTCACTAGCCACCTAGCCTTCACGCCAATCCAACTAATGTAGTCACCATACGCTAATAACATTACCAGAGAATTGGCACACTCTTTGAATTTCCTTGTTCAATTCCTCCCCTTCTGAAACACTTTTCTTCTCACTAGCTGTATTTCAAGCAGCACTTTTGTCATGAAGCCTCACTTCCACTCAGTTTAGCCTCCAATATAGAGATGTTTCCTCTTTTGAATTCAAAAATCAGAATTCTAACACTGGTCAGGACTATAGAGATACTTTACTACTGCATTCTCATTTGGCAAATTAGAAAAATGAGCTAAGCCAGCTTCAGTTCATAATGTAGACTATGAGTGGCATCTAGTGCTTCTTCCACTCCACTGCACTAATTGTCCCTAGAGTCACTCCTACTTATCTGCTACCCAGATTGCTCTGTACTAGAGTTAACTGCATTCCCATAATCTTGACAGATGGTAGGCTTTTTCTTTTCTACTTCAGATAAAAAAAATATATTTGTGAATTCTCCAAGGCTTTGAGTACTTATAATATAGGACTATAAAAATGGTGATTGAATGAATGAAGTCAAGGTTAGCTTAGTATTTATTGATCAAAACAAATTTTAAATGTTATTTCTAGATATAGGGATAAGAATAAAGAACTGTACACAAAAGATGTGGGATTAGCTAATAAGTCTGAGGGGTTTCCTTTGAAACTAGGGGTTAGATTTGCATTCAAATTAACTCTATAATACATGACACAAGCAAGCGCTCTGCAGTAGCATGTTTCAAGATACATTTACAATGTTCGCATACATTTGGTACAGAGAAAAGGTTTATTTTTATAAGATAAAAGGACTTACTCTACAGAGGTCCATCTATTCTTAAAATTTCACTAAATTAGACAATGAAGGATGTGAGAAAGGACTCACATCCCAAGAGCCCCAAGCCCTCTCTCGGTTCAGCACAGAGAGAGGTGTATTAACTCTTTTCTGGCTCCAGGGAACTGCAGTAATTGGTTTCCAGGTGGTGAAGGCACTAGGCAGAACTGGACTAATCAACTGGAAAGAACAGATTGAGGTTTCAGGCTGCATCAAAGGAGGTGTAGAAGAAAGGAACTATCTTAATGAATTAACACTAGAGGTGCTTCTCACAACCGTTTTGCACAGCATCATCCTATAGAAATTCTGTATTTTAACACAACTCACTGTTATAGAAACTGTCTCTGGTTCGTTATCTCCTTTTTAAGTAAATCAACACAAAATGAGAAATTGACAAGTATGCAAATTAATGTTGGGAATTTTGATACATGCAGAAATGTCCTCTTGTCTAAATAAATTGCATTTGAACTTCAAATCAATACTACTCTTGGATTCTACTGCTTCTTTAATCAAAATACTGAAAAGACTGTGAATAAAAATCAAAAGTAGGCAAAGTAGAAATCACCCCTTTTAAAGTATGAAGAAAAGTATAAAATCTTTTAAAAACCTAATGTCTTCATTTGTGTTGTGGGATTTACTTAATGTAGTTATTATTGAGAGATAAGACATATCAATCATCCAAACAAAAATTCGAACTTTTTCTCTCCCTCAGAAATAACTATCATCCTTGCACATTATCCCAAACTTTAAGAATAAACAAAATGTGGGGCTTCCCAAGTAGCTCACTGGTAAAGAAGCTGCCTGCTAATGCAGGAGAAACAGGAGATGTGGGTTTGATCCCTGGGTGGGGAAGATTCCCTGGAAGAGGAAATGGCGACCCACTCCAGCATTCTTGCCTGGGAAATCCCATGGACAGAGGAGACTAGTGAGCTACAGTCCATGGGGTCGCAAGAGTTAAACACAACGGAGCACATCAGGTTCGTTTTTATTTAGGCCTTCACTGTGCTGTCTTCTGAGACACTAAGAGGTTAGTTGGGAGTGATACATTCTATCAAGTCAGTTTATGCAGTAAATACACATGATATTTTATTTCTAGGTGGGTGTTCTTGTCTGTATAATTCAAATAAGTGGATCCTTTCAAATTTACTATTCCCATTTAAAACACAAATCACATTTGCTCAGTCAACTCTATCTTAATATGTTTTTGTTTTTTTGCATTTGGAAAATAACCCCTATAAACTTACACTTAATAAAACATGAGAATGACCACACAATCAATTCCAGTCTATGAAACCTGGGATTTTTACACTCCAGCATCTGCTCACACAGATCAACAAGACAAGAAGCCACTGCTGGTAACTTGATATTAATTTTTAGGACTCAGACCAATGTAGAAAATAGCAAGGGTCCTTTTAAATGACTCAAAGAGCATCATTCAACTTGACAAGTTAAAAATTTTATTAAACCATTCTGAACCAGGGTCCCCCCCCATCACCAATCAGATAGATAATCTCCCCATAAATGGATAACTTGATATATACACATCTGATCAGATTCAGTGAAACTTAATAAGGATATCAACAGCTGGGCTTCAAATCCACAGAGGGTAAATTCACAAAATATATTTTTCTCAAAAGAAAAGTTAAGGCAATTGAAAATAGGGGATTAGAATGTAAATACTGTATTTTTCTTACTGTGGTACAATAGTACCCCTCCCAACCCCTCCCTCATCCCACTACACAAAGTCACAGTGAAAGGATGAAAGGAAGCAAAAGGGGTAATACAGTACCCATAATAAAGGGCTGAGGGGCGGAACCAGCGCTCCACCCCATCCAAGTTGGAGCAAGATTATCCTATACAAAATAGAAATATATAGTTTGTTATTAGTTAGAAATCTGATATGACAGAACAATTGGTGTTACTTTTTGTATATGATGCTCTCTGTCTGTTTCCCTATCAATCAAGACTTGAGTTCTTTTGAAAAAAAAGAAGGTATTTAAGATTTCCTAGATAAGGAAATTGAAAATACAAAATGTATTTTACTCAAGTTATTCATGACATCAATTCACTCAGTTCAATTTTACAAGTTAAAAAATTTGGACTGGAAATTTGAAATACAATAAATGTTTCAAAGCTGTCAGCCAGAAATGTGCATAAAACATGCAAAACATAAAGGGCAAAGTGATGATAATTTATTTCTCACTTTCTAACTTCTTATCAAGCACTATATGACATGCTTTACTTGGTAATATTGCATTAAAGCACATGCTTTGATAAAGCGACAAAACAACAAAAATAAAATGAGTCTGATTTACGCTTTGACATAGCCATTGTGATTTTATGCTACTAGGGGAAAAAAAAAATGAGAGTTTCTGAATATATTCAAAGCTCACTTCTAAATTATAATCATCATTATTATTTCCATCCTCACCAGCATATATGCTTATATTTTTAACAAAGTCAAAAATTCCAAACAGCAGAAACAAACACACACAAATAGAATCAATAATCAGGTTACTTTGTCTTTACAATGCCAAATACATGTTGAAACCATCAGCCATTTTAGGGTTGTATACATGCTGTCATTATGAGGCAAGGACTTTATTCATAAATGTAATAATTTAAATGATGACTTCATCTCCTATCAGTATCTCTAATGAGTTTATGTTTTTCAAACTTCAAGTTTCAAAAATTGGCCTCCCCTACAGCATAAAAAACATTATTGATCAAAATTATAGAGAAGGTCCTTTCTATAAAAATCACAGGCCCACAGGGCCAGTATTGCTTTGGAAGTAAGGTGTTAAATATGAAAATGTCTGGCCTTTGGATTCATGGATTTAATCAACTTACAAAAGGTCAAACCTGAAATAATTATAAGAGCCTCAGATCTTTAGAACTGTTCAGATTTCAGAAAACTTTTCAAATGTGCATGCATGCTAAGTGGTTTCAGTCATTTTCAAATCTTTGTGACCCTATGGACTTGTAGCCCATCAGGCTCATCGGTCCATGGGGATTCTCCAGGCAAGAATAGTGGATGGGTGGCCACTCCCTTCTCCAGGGGATCTTCCCAACCCAGGGATCAAACCCAGGTCTTAAGTCTCCCGCATTGGCAGGTGAGTTCTTTTCCAGTAGCACCACCTGGGAAGCCCCTGTTCAAATGTGACTTCTAATCAAATGTTTTAAAAAAATATAAAAAAAATCCTTTCAAGTAGAATATATAAAAATGATATTTTTCTCTATTTTAAGTGGAAAATAAACTTTATTTTCACATATCCTGAAGAGAATTTCAGTAACATTTTAGTAAAAATGTGAGGATCTCATAAGACTAGTGGCTCAGATGGCAAAGAGTCTACCTGCAATGCAGACCTGGGTTCTATCCCTGGGTTCAGAAGATCCCCTGGAGAAGGGAATGGCAACCCACTCCTGTATTCTTGCCTGAAGAATCCCATGGGCAGAGGAGCCTGGCAGGCTGCAGTCCATAGGGTCACACAGAATTGGACATGACTAAAGCAACTTAGCACTTATATATAATCTTAAAGTCGATATTACTGTTTATATAAATTAAGATTAATACAGTTACAGGTTGAGGTTATATTAATATAACTTTTTAAAAACTTTGAAATTTAGTTAACTTTTAATATCTACCCTTGAACATTTAAATAAGGCTAACTTTGGCATTGTACAGACAAAATTTTGACAACTTAAATTTTTTTCTTTTTTATTTAGGCATGATTCATATTATTTTCAGTAAAACTCATTGAACACAGCTTAGACCATCACAAATGAGAACCACATGATGTAGGATTATTTTAGTTAATTATTATCATCATCATCATGACACATAGTACTTTAATATTGCATCTGCTTTTTTGTGTACAGGTTTGCAAGGAAACTCCCAAAATGGATTAAGAAATAAAGTCATTTTAATGAGCACAGCAGATAAATGATATTATATCATTTCAAAGGAGGCCTAAGTTCTCTTGCATATCACCTAGAAGTAAATATGCAACAGATAAAAAGATAAAGTAGCAATTTTGCAAGGAGTTGCCATTCCTTTTGCATGCATGAGTTTTCCTGTTTTAAAATTTAGTTTAATTTTGGCTATATACAATGCTTCATGTTCTTTCACGGTTCTTACCCTCATCCCTTCAAATCGTGATAAGGCTCTTAGAGGTCTCAGAGCTCTTAGTGTCCTGAGAGATTTGATGGCACCAAGTTCTGAGTAACCCAAGGCATTTGCTGTTAAACTGACCAATGAAACCTGAAAGCATACAAAAATAAATAAATAAAAATAGAATTACTGCCATTCAATTTGTAGTATTCTGTAGCAAAATTATAATTTATTACAATTTTATTTTATTGAAGTATGGTGGCTCAGATGGCAAAGAATCTACCTGCAATGAAGGAGACCTGGGTTCTATCCCTGGGTTGGGAAGATCCCCTAGAGAATGGAATGGCTACCCACTCCAGTATTGCCTGGAGAATCCGTGGACAAAGGAGCCTGGCAGGCTACAGTCCATGGGGTTGCAAAGAGTCGGACAAGAGTGAGTGACTAACACTTCCACACACAGTTGAATTGCAATGTTGTAACAATTAACAGTTTTTATTTATAATTATTCATAAGATAAATGCTTACATGTTTTTAGTAAACCACTTAAAATTTTAAGGAAATATTTTTAGTTTAATACAAAGAAAGTAGCTTTCATGATGTTATCTAAAGCTAGTTGAATAAAAAACAATAAATGTCATGTGATTTATTAATCCCACAAGTAGTTAGAAAACCTAAATAAAAACTGATTTTCAAAAGGAAGAAAGCCAGGTACAAGAAAATGTCATTGATCATCCTTCCTTTATTAAGTTGCTGCTGAATTTAGAGATTTGCCAATGGCCTGAAGCGACTTAGCAGCAGCAGCAGCAGTAATAAAACGTAAAAACTGCAAATGTATCAGAAAAGGCAAGCAATCTATATCCTGTGTTGGTTGGTATTTTCAATTAATGATAATTGATACCCTCAGAAATTAATGCACTAAGTCACATTAGTTTTGAGGTTGATTTTTTGGCAGTGATTTTTTTGGTGTCTTGCTAATACTTTGTGTTTTCACTTGCCTAAAGTTTATTTCTATATAAATAATGTAACTTAAAAGTAATTCCATCATGAAATTTACTCAAATTTTTAATACTAATTTAGAGCCTCCTGCCATGGTACTTGACCCAAAATGGCCAGTCAATATTTATTAAATAAACTAACTAAACTTAATTTGCATGAAATACGCAATAACTAAGAAATAAAATTTTAGGTGTCTAATTCTTTAAATAAAGACCAAAACTATGTATCCAAATAGAATTTCTTGGGTTTGAGAATAGAATATTGGATAGTACCAAATAAACTAAACACTATTTTTGCAAAATTTTCTATATCTTAGTGTATTAAGTTGGCACTTTTTACTTTGAGATGTGGTATAATTCCTTTTGTCTTTTTTTTAGATTGATACACTTATCCTTAAGAAATAATTAAAATAGAACCTTGAAAAATGAAAGTATTATTGTTGCAAAACTACAAAATTCCCTATAGAATATTTTCCTAAACTATTTTGGAAATGGCTATTAAAAACCAACTTACAATAACAAAATCATTATTCTTCCACTAAAAAGTTCAGACATGTAATAAGTATAATAAAGAAAAGTAAAGCTTAGAAATTTTCTAAAAGTTTAAATTACATTTAGATTTAAAGCCTAATTTGAAAGTTTTTGAGGAGTTGAAATATGAGATAACTTCTAGTGTTTGTAATATCAATAGCAGAAACTTTTTTCTCTTTGTGAAATGCTGAAGCAATTATTCATTTGAGGTTTCTTTTTTTAATTGAAGTATAGTTGATTTTAGTACTCTATTAGTTTCAAGTTTACAACATAGTGGTTCAAAATTTTTATAGATTATATTCCATTTAAAGTTATTATAAAGTATAGGCTATATTCCCTGTGCTATACAATATATACTTGTGACTTACTTATTTTATACATAGTAGTTTGTACCTCTTAATCCTCTACCCCATCTTGCCCCTCCCCCATTCCCTCTCCTCACTGGTAACCACTAATTTGTTCTCTACATCTGTGAGATCTATTTTGTTATATTCACTAGTTTGCTTTATTTTGTAGATTTCACATTTAAGTGATAACATACAGCACTTGTCAAACTTATTTCACTAAGCATAACAACTTCCAGGTCTATTCATGTTGTTACATATAGCAAAAATCTCATTCTTTTTTATGGCTGAGTAGTATTCTATTTAGCAGTATTCTAAATCATCTCTTGATGGATACTTAAGCTGCCTCCACATCTTGGTGATTGTAAATAATACTGCTATGAACATTGGGGTGCATGTACCTTTTTAAATTAATGTTTTCATTTTCTCCAGATATATACCCAGGAGCGGAACTGCTGGGTCATGTGGTAGTTCTGTTTTTAGTTTTTTTGCAGAACCTCCATACTGTTTTCTACAGTGACTGCACCAATTTACATTCCCACTAACAGTGTACAACTGTTCCCTTTTCTCCACATTTTTCATTTGTGGCCCTTTTGATGATAGCCTCTCTGACAGGAGTGAGGTCATATCTCTTTGTGGTTTTGATCTTCATTTCCCTGATGATTAGTGATACTAAGCATCTTTTCATGTTTCTAATGGCCATATGGATTTCCTCTTTGGATAAATGTCTATTCAGTTCTTCTGCCCATTTTCTAATTGGGATGTTTGCTATTTATGTATGTAGAATATGAGCCACTTATCACTCTTTTGAGGTTGTTTTATTTTTTTTTCTAATTTACTCATTTCATAGTAACGTTAAGCTTCCCAAATAGCTCTGGATTTGCCTTTGTTCAACAGAATTAAAGAGATACTGCATGGCTCTTAGTTCTACAAATACTTTCCATAATAAAATGGAGTAGTTCTGCTGGATTATCATTTTAGGAGAATAAAATGCCTATGAAGTCTGTGGTATTTTGAAAATACATTTAAAAAAAAAAAAAAAAAAGAAAATACATTTTTAAAGCTGAAAATATGCCAAACATAAAGCATGATGTTTGCCTTTAACAAATCTCAAAGACAGCTACTTGCTTTGGGCTGATGAAGTATTAATTGTTGAATACACCAACTCTGTGAAGGGCTGTTGGTATATTATGGGCTTGCCATAAATCTAGTTATGTTCTAGAGTAACTCCCATCACTGCATGAAGTAGAGTTTTTTCACTATTTCCCATACATCTTACTTTCTATAACTTAGTTACAAGCTACACAATATACTCTTTAAAAATATCCTTTAAGAAAATAAAAAAGAATTTTTAAAAAATTGATGGTAGCTTCCATCATCGTCACTGGTTTGTTTGTTTACTGAGTGCCTCTAACTCTTATGTACTAATATGATCATTTTATAGTGTCAGGAGCCAAGTAACTTAGTGGCACATAAAATCATTGGTGGGGCTTGGATTCCAACTCAACTCTGTTTGAATCATAATATTAATAAAAGTAACTTAAACATCATATCCTATTTCACCATTCTCTCTACATACTTCGGATATTTTCCCCCCAGATTTTTATCTTAGATAACCACCACAAATCCCATCCTCCCAATGCTAAATCAGTACTAAATTAGCTTATTTATATTATTACACTATTATGCAGTGAATTAGTTTAGTGTCTATTAAGTAGCATATCCTGTCAACATAACATTCACTATTTTGGAATTAGTTTAAAGATAAGACAAATTACCTTGAATGAAAGACAAAAATATGGAGGATACTTACATCAACAATTAAGAAGTCTAGCCAACACCAGGCATTGGTGAAATATGTTTGATAGCCATATGCCACCCATTTCAGAAGCATTTCCAGAATGAAAATGTAAGTGAAAACCTTGTCAGCGTATTCCAACATTGTTTTGATTGTCTTTCGCTGGTCAATATATATATCCTCAAATGCCTATAAAGAAAAGTTATGCATTTTAGTTTTCTGAAACTTTTATACTACAATTATTATAGGCTGTTCTCCCTGATTACATATTTTTTCCTGATTTTCACATACATAAAATGACATTTCATTGGAATATGAGGGTAGATAAAAAGTAGTTATTGATTTTTTTTCTTTCTTTCAAAGATCTTTTAATGAATCAGGAGAAAAGTTATGCTCTCTGTTGATCTAACTAAAAGGAAGAAATAAAGGCATAACTCTAAGGAATTAAAGTGACTTGTTCAGGAAATAGTTCTTGATGTCACGTCTTGATGCTGGTATCTCAACTTGAAGTTTTTTATTCTCTTTGTTTCATATCTTTTGCCTCCTCCTGTTGGCCTCTTTATTTTTTCCACAGAAAGGAGGTTGAAGAAATAAAATGGCTTGTATTTTTCATAAAGCAGAAATCATAATTGATCAATACATCACCTAATTTTACTATACAGTTGAGTTCATTTGTCCCCTTCATTTTGTTGACAGTTTATGTTTATCAGCAAAGATATGGTATAACAAAGATGGTAGGATGAAATTCCTTCTCATTTAGACTATAATATGTATTCTTCCTCTAATATGAACTTCAATGACACTTTATATCTAAGTCTATATTCATTTAAATGGTTAAAAAAACTATTTGTTATCTAAAGTAGCATGTAGATAAAATTTATTTCATCAGAGAAATATGCAGAAAAATATAGGCCTGTGTTAGAATTATACATTTTAAAGTTAAATAAACCTAAGTTATTGTGTTTCAGTTGAGTACTGTATCATCTTTCCATCTCTGTCTGTCTATCTGTCTACATCTATTTTATGGCTTAAGTAGTCTATTTGTGTCAGCATTTTCCTAAAATGCTATCTATGTGCTATACTTTACATTTTTGTAAATGATTTTTATATAAATAGAAATTGATTCTGATGAAATGAACACCTTTATCCAGAGAGAAACCAATCCTTAAATGATTACTTAGGCACACTGCCCAGTATTTATTGTTACCAATATTCGCTGGTTTTGGAGTAACAAGAGAACACTGGATGCATTTCAAAAGGGACAGAGAAGTGGTCCCTAGGGACTTATCAACTGTCCATAAAGAGATAATAATAATATAATTCATAAATAAAATTCATCAGAACATAGAAATTATATTAATATATATACCCAAACCATAGGACTTTCTTTAACTGCTCTGTATTATCATGCTTACTTTGTTGTTAAAATATGAGTAATTAAATACTCATGTCCTTTGGTTATCATGAATAAATTAGAGGGACAGGTTTTCTGGATTACTTAATAATAAATGAAAATTAAGAACTAGTTAATTAGAAATGTGTGAATACATAATAAAAGTAAATGCAGAACTGCATATTTATACATTGTCTATAGTCTGGAAGATATGAAGTGGTGTTACTAAAAATGCCTTGGAGATAGGTAGAAAGATACGAGTGGATGTGTGGGTGGGTGGATGGATATAGTGATGTATGCATGTTTAAGGAAGAAGTCATAAATAGAAATAACAGTTCTGGGGTTATCAAACAGAGATTAACAGCCGATTCCATGGAAATGGAAATGGCTATACAGTGAGGGTTCAGGAAAAATAATGCATTGGATAGTAAAAGAATGCAACAGAAAGGATTACTAAGTCATCAGTATTAGGTGACTCTAAAACTTAGTATTATGGCACTTTTGCTTAATACTCACTCACCAGTGCGCCACTACTAAGGAGAATCATGAAAACAATGAAGGTCTCAAACCAGTTATGTTCAACTATTCGGAAACATGTTCTTCTCAGATTCCACCACTGTTTTCCTCTCCCTTCTTCCACACTGATTTGACAACATTTGAATCTTTGTACACAGCCTGCAAATATAATGTTCAGACAGGAGCAGATAAATAACTTCTCCTGCCTAAGTGATACCCTCTGGTATGTTCTGGATTCATTTTCTCAGGAATATTGCCATCTCCATCTTGCTGGGCTAACTCTGTAAGCCTAGGGTAGTAGGAACACATGCAAAAGTGATGTGAAGTTGTGAAAACTATTCAGTCCCTTATTTCCATGGGAAATACTAATCATAGAGAAAACAAAGCAATAAGTGTGGATTTTTGTCCATTCTGCGCCAGGCTCAACTAGGTACTGTGCAGGCATCAGGAATGGGGCAGTGCTTATTTCCTGTTCCACCCAAGTATTGGAAAGTGATGTTTTCATGAAAAAGAAAAATGTGCTTGCAATTCACTTGATAATAATATAAAAATTATTTTTAAAGCAAATGTTGTGTATGAGAATTTTGACGAATGTTTAAGATGCTGACTTCTTGCAAAATCACCATTCTATCTGAAAAATTATAGTCATTCATTCTGACTACATTAAATGATCTTTTCTCCATGTTCATGGTTCCTTACACATGGTAAGGATAACCAAAATATAATGAGAGATTTTACATATGTTAGCTTATGAGAAGTAATTAAAATAGATTGACTACAATGTACTACTCTGTTCTGAGTTGTCCATTTTGGGTGATCAACAGCTTTAAAAAAAGAAGAAAAAAAAAAACAACAACCGCACTCTATAAATGTAAGATTAACACGGAGGTCATTTTTTTACCTTCAGTGAAGCAGGCTTCGGGTTCGAGGGTTTCCTCGGGCTCCGCCACGGGCTGCTCCTCGGCAGGCGCGCCGATGTCTACAGTGCTACCTTCAGATGAACTACTGCTCCCATTAAGCTTCTGACCGTGAGGTGGACATAAAAAGTAAATCACTTTAATTTGGTCACTAAGAAATAGTCTAGCAAGAAAACTGTGAACTGATTTTGGATTCTCCTTGAAATAAAGAGATTTTCAAGATTAGAGCAAAAGAGTGATTGAATAAGAGGAGGAAATAAGAAAATAATCTATGGTAACTCATTCACCATAATTTGCAGTGTATGAAACCAGACTGCTATATTTTGAAGTTACAAATGGCTATTAAAAATATATATATTCAAGCAAACCAATGTCTTATGAATTAGAAGAGACCCAAAAGGAAGGTTGAGGGAGAAGGAGTTAGTGTAATTGCTATCATTTTAGAGATGATAAAATTAAGGCTTAGACAGGGTAAGTAACTTGTCTAATGTCATATAACCAGTAAATGAGAAAACCAAGATTTGAATTATTCCTGAGCCCAGTACCCACGTTCTGTCTTCTGGGCAACCACACTGTTTCTGAAATAAGAGAAACAGTGTATTCACATGCTTATAATTCTCTCCATTTAAAAGTGAAAATAATCCATAGGAAAAACCCCAAGGTGAGTCTAACAGATGAAGAGAATCTACAATTCAATCTTGAAGCGACATAAAAACAAAAGCATCTATCCATAACGTAAACCAATAATGGAATTTTACAATGATATAAATATTCAGTATCTTCATGGAAATAATTTCATCAGATGCAAAAACTAACCTTTGGGTAGCTGTAGACATCAGTTCCTGTTTAATCTTTGTTTACAATAATTCTTCCAAATAAATTATACACTTGTTAGAAAGCAAATGGCATAATAGTAACTTAAGCACAAGCAATAATAAAACATTTTGGTATAATATTACTTTAACTCAGAGAAATTTTTTAAAAGAACTACTTGAAAAGTCTTTAAAATTTTGAGGCAATCCTGCTCTTGCTTATCATAGTCCTTCACACATAGTGCCAAATATCAGACTCTATATCAAACTTTGTATCCATTACTAAATATCACTATTGGTCACCCAGACTTCAGTTTTTCAATTAGCAACTGTGATTGCTAAGATGAAAAGACGTGAACCTAAAATGATATAAAATTTGTTTTTGTCTGTTGATTGCCACACTAAATATCCTCCTTGTTGTGTCTTGCCTGTGTTGTTGTTCAGTTGCTGAGTTGTGTCTGACTCTGCAATCCCATGGACTGCAGCATGCTAGGCTGCCCTGTCTATCACCAACTCCCGGAGCTTGCACCAACTCATGTCCATCGAGCTGGTGATGCCACCCAACCATCTCATCCTCTGTCGTCCCCTTCTCCTCCTGCCCTCAATCTTTCCCAGCATCAGGGTCTTTTCCAATGAGTCAGTTCTTAGCATCAGGTGGCCAAAGTATTGGAGCTTCAGCTTCAGCATCAGTCTTACCAATGAATATTCAGGGTTGATTTCGTTTAGGATTGACTGGTTTGATCTCCTTGCAGTTCAAGGGACTCTCAAAGAGTCTTCTTCAGGACCAAATTTAAAAAGCATCAATTCTTCAGAGCTTAGACTTCTTTATGGTCCAACTCTCACATTCGTACTAGAATGAGTACTAGAAAAACCATAGCTTTGACTATATAGACCTTTGTTGGCAAAGTGACGTCTCTGCCATTTAATACGCTATGTCTTGCCTAGATGATGATAAAATAAACTGATATTTTTTCCTTAGTGTATAGTTATTCCAGGTCTTACTGGGTCAGACTTTCTTCAGATGAGAGCTGTTGCCAGTATATCCATCTTTATTCTTAAGATGGGCAAAATAAAGGACAGAATGGTATGGACATAACAGAAGCAGAAGATATTAAGAAGAGGTGGCAAGAAGACACAGAAGAACTGTACAAAAAAAGGTCTTAAGGACCCAGATAACCACAATCGTATGATCACTCACCTAGAGCCAGACATCCTGGAGTGTGAAGTCAAGTGGGCCTGAGGAAGCATCATGATAAATAAAGCTAGTGGAGGTGATGGAATTCCAGCTGAGCTATTTCAAAATCTAAAAGATGATGCTATGAAAGTGCTACAGTCAATATGCCAGCAAATACAGAAAACTCAGTAGTGGCCACAGGGCTGGAAAAGTTCAGTTTTCATTCCAATCCCAAAGAAGGGCAATACCAAAGAGTGTTTAAAGTACCACACAATTGTGCTCACCTCACATGCTAGCAAAGTAATGCTCAAAATTCTTCAAGCTAGGCTTCAACAGTATATGAACCAAAAACTTTCAGATGTACAAGCTGAAACTAGGAAAAGCAGAGGAACCAAAGATGAAATTGCCAACATTTGTTGGACCATAGAAAAACAAGGGAATTCCAGAAAAACATCTGCTTCATTGACTATGCTAAAGCCTTTAACTGTGTGAATCACAACAAACTGTGGAAAATTCAGAGAGAGATGGATTACCAGACCACCTTGCCTTCCTCCTGAGAAATCTGTATGCAGGTCAAGAAGCAACACTGAGAACAGGATGTGGAACAATGGACTAGTTCCAAATTGGAAAAGGAGTATATCAAGGCTGAATATTGTCACCCTGCTTATTTAACTTCTATGCAGAATATATCATGCAAAATGCTGGGCTGGATGAAGCACAAGCTGGAATCAAGGTTGCTAGAAGTATCAATAATCTCAGATATGCAGATGACACCACACTTATGGCAAAAATCAAAGAGGAACTAAAGAGCCTCTTGATGAAGGTAAAAGAGAAGAGTGAAAAAGTTGGCTTAAAATTCAGCATTCAGAAAACTAAGATTGTGGCAGCTGGTCCCCCATCAATTTATGGCAAATAGATGGGGAAACAATGGAAACTGTGACAGACTTTATTTTCTTGAGATCCAAAAATCACTGCAGACAGTAACTGCAGCCATGAAATTAAAAGACACTTGCTCCTTGGAAGAAAAGCTATAACAAACCTAGGAAGTGTATTAAAAAGCAGAGACATCACTTTGCAGACAAATGTCTGTCTAGTCAAAGCTATGGTTTTCCAGTAGTCATGTATAAAGGTGAGAGCTGAACCATAAAGAAGGCTGAGCACTGAAAGATTGATGCTTTTGAACTGCGCTGTTGGAGAAGACTCATGAGAGTCCTTTGGACAGCAAGGAGATCAAACCAGTTAATCCTAAAATAAATCAACCCTGATTTGGCCACAGCAATCAGAGCAGAAAAAGAAATAAAAGGAATCAAATAGGAAAAGAAGAAGTGAAACTCTCGCTGTTTGCAGATGACATGATCCTCTACATAGAAAACCCTAAAGACTCTACCAGAAAATTACTAGAGCTAATCAATGAATATAGTAAAGTTGCAGGATATAAAATTAACACACAAATCCCTTGCATTCCTATACACTGACAATGAGAAAACAGAAAGAGAAATTAAGGAAACAATACCATTCACCATTGCAACAAAAAGAATAAAATACTTAGGAGTATATCTACCTAAAGAAACAAAAGACCTATACATAGAAAACTATAAAACACTGATGAAAGAAATCAAAGAGGACACAAACAGATGGAGAAACATACCGTGTTCATGGATTGGAAGAATCAATATTGTCAAAATGGCTATTCTACCCAAAGCAATCTATAGATTCAATGCAATCCCTATCAAGCTACCAACGGTATTTTTCACAGAACTAGAACAAATAATTTCACAATTTGTATGGAAATACAAAAAACCTCGAATAGCCAAAGTAATCTTGAGAAAGAAGAATGGAACTGGAGGAATCAACCTGCCTGACTTCAGACTCTACTACAAAGCCACAGTCATCAAGACAGTATGGTACTGGCACAAAGACAGAAATATAGATCAATGGAACAGAATAGAAAGCCCAGAGATAAATCCACGAACCTATGGACACCTTATCTTTGACAAAGGAGGCAAGGATATACAATGGAAAAAAGACAACCTCTTTAACAAGTGGTGCTGGGAAAACTGGTCAACCACTTGTAAAAGAATGAAACTAGAACACTTTCTAACACCATACACAAAAATAAGCTCAAAATGGATTAAATATCTAAATGTAAGACCAGAAACTATAAAACTCCTAGAGGAGAACATAGGCAAAACACTCTCCGACATAAATCACAGCAAGATCCTCTATGACCCACCTCCCAGAATATTGGAAATAAAAGCAAAAATAAACAAATGGGACCTAATGAAACTTAAAAGCTTTTGCACAACAAAGGAAACTATAAGCAAGGTGAAAAGACAGCCCTCAGATTGGGAGAAAATAATAGCAAATGAAGAAACAAAGGATTAATCTCAAAAATATACAAGCAACTCCTGCAGCTCAATTCCAGAAAAATAAATGACCCAATCAAAAAATGGGCCAAAGAACTAAACAGACATTTCTCCAAAGAAGACATACAGATGGCTAACAAACACATGAAAAGATGCTCAACATCACTCATTATTAGAGAAATGCAAATCAAAACCACAATGAGGTACCATTACACGCCAGTCAGGATGGCTGCTATCCAAAAGTCTACAAGCAATAAATGCTGGAGAGGGTGTGGAGAAAAGGGAACCCTCTTACACTGTTGGTGGGAATGCAAACTAGTACAGCCACTATGGAAAACAGTGTGGAGATTTCTTAAAAAACTGGAAATAGAACTGCCATATGACCCAGCAATCCCACTTCTGGGCATACACACTGAGGAAACCAGATCTGAAAGAGACAGGTGCACCCCAATGTTCATCGCAGCACTGTTTATAATAGCCAGGACATGGAAGCAACCTAGATGCCCATCAGCAGACGAATGGATAAGGAAGCTGTGGTACATATACACCATGGAATATTACTCAGCCGTTAAAAAGAATTCATTTGAATCAGTTCTAATGAGATGGATGAAACTGGAGCCCCTTATACAGAGTGAAGTAAGCCAGAAAGATAAAGATCAATACAGTATACTAACACATATATATGGAATTTAGAAAGATGGTAATGATAACCCTATATGCAAAACAGAAAAAGAGACACAGATGTACAGAACAGACTTTTGAACTCTGTGGGAGAAGGCGAGGGTGGGATGTTTCGAGAGAATAGCATCGAAAAATGTATATTATCTATAGTGAAACAGATCATCAGCCCAGGTGGGATGCATGAGACAAGTGCTCTGGCCTGGTGCACTGGGAAGACCCAGAGGAATCGGGTGGAGAGGGAGGTGGGAGTGGGGATCAGGATGGGGAATACATGTAACTCCATGGCTGATTCATGTCAATGTATGACAAAACCCACTTCAATACTGTGAAGTAATTAGCCTTCAACTAATAAAAATAAATGAAAAAAAAAATCAACCCTTAATATTCATTTGAAGGACTGCTGCTGAAGCTGAAGCTTCAATACTCTGGCCACCTGATGCAAAGAGCCGATTCATTGGAAAAGACTCTAATGCTGGGAATAATTGAGAGCAGGAGAAGAAGCGGGCCACAGAGGATGAGTTGGTTGGATGGCATCACTGACTCAATGGACATGAGTTTGAGTGAACTGGGAGTTAGTGAAGAACAGGGAAGCCTGGCATGCTGCAGTTCCATGGGGTTGCAAAGAGCTGGACACAACTGAGTGACTGAACAACAACATTCTTAAGAATATTCTTAAAAATTAGCTACTCTTGTTTTAAAATCAAGTTTTATAATATATTACCAGTTATTATACTTCAAGGTATATTTCCCCTTTAATGCATACAGTTTGGAATCAATCTGGGAGAAATTTTTAAAGGATATAAAAGATTATTAAATGCCCATTATTAGTACTACAATGGAAGATGTGCTGTTAGAAAGTTCCCAGGTTTACACAAGTGATTCTTTAGATGTTTATAAATTAATTTCCAAACACAATTTAAGCAATATAAGTATATCCCATGGTTTGTTTGGACTATGGCAGGAAAGCAGAAGTATGTCTAGTGTCACTGAAACTCAACATATCCCACTTAAAGGCATGACTTCTTTTTCCTCTCTTAAATGTACTTTTTAAACTAAGTTCCTGATTCTGTTTGAAATATCTTTCAGCATATTTCAAAATCATCCTAGACTCAAAATCATCTTGCTTACTCTAATTTATTTCAAATATTGACAGTGAAGTCAAATTTAATTATACCTTTGAAATACTCTGCTCTCAGTTTCATCTTCCTGATTCCTAGGAATGCTCTATTCACTCTTGTCACTTCTTTTTTGGACAGCTATAAATAATAAATTCACCATTTATTCTAGCCTTACCTAATATTAGACCCCTGTGAACCACAAAGGCCTGAATTATGCCAGTTACCCAATAAATATTTGGTGAACGAATGAGTGCCTCTGCTTCAGTTATTACTACCAAATGAAGTTTCTGTCTCCAGCTTGGCTTTCCAACCAAATTTCCCAGATCTGTCTTTCACAGAAACTGTACTTTAGTCATGGTGAACTTCTTTAATGTTCTCTGGATTTTAGTAATAGAGTGGTTTTTGCCCATCATTTTGGATGAATAATAATTACTCTATCCTCACCACTTTATCTGCACAACTCTTTGGGCACAGACCGCTTTTTATCTAGCCCACTTCCATGCTAATTGACTTACCAAACTAAAAATGCTTGGCATTTTCGCTGTAAAACACAGTGACCGATACCAGTAATATGCTATTTTCTCAGTTATATGCTATTTTCTACAGTTGCCTACACTGTAGTACATCTCTGCTTCCACCTGGTGAGTTGTATGCTTATCAAAAATAATCTGTTTGTTTTCAAATCAATCTGTACTATTGTAAATTAATGTATTATAATTATGGAATTTACTCTTGCTTAATTTGATAAAATGAGTTTGAAAACAAAGTTACTGTATTCATAAAAACTAAATTGAAATTACTGCATAAAATTAATAAAGGCACATCCCTCAAATGTATACAAACACATAAAGAAAAGCTTGTTGAAGTTGCTACGTAACACAGGGAGCCCAAACTGGTGCTCTGTGATGACCTAGAGTGGTGGGATGGGGGTAAGGAGGGAGGTTCAAGAAGGAGGAATATATGTATAATTATGGCTGATTCACATTGTTGTATGGCAGAAACCAACAACATTGTAAAGCAATTTTCTTCCAATTAAAAAACAAATTAAAACACAGCTTGTTGTAAAATTAGGTGTGAATAGGTTATTTTTTAAAAGTTACATCATGAGAAGCACTGAGCTGGAGGAAGCACAACCTGGAATCAAGATTGCTGGGAGAAATATCATAACCTCAGATATGCAGATGACACCACCCTTATGGTAGAAAGTGAAGAACTAGAGAGCCTCTTGATGAAAGTGAAAAAGGAGAGTGAAAAAGTTGGCTTAAAGCTCAACATTCAGAAAACTAAGATCATGGCATCCAGTCCCATCACTTCATGGCAAATAGATGGGGAAACAGTGGAAACAGTGGCTGACTTTATTTTTCTGGGCTCCAAAATCACTGAAGATGGTGACTGCAGTCATGAAATTAAAAGACACTTACTCCTTGGAAGGAAAGTTATGACCAACCTAGATAGCATATTAAAAAGCAGAGACATTACTTTGCCAACAAAGGTCCATCTAGTCAAGGCTATGGTTTTTCCAGTGGTCATGTATGGACGTGAGAGTTGGACTATAAAGAAAGTTGAGCACCAAAGAATTGATGCTTTTGAACTGCGGTGTTGGAAAAGACTCTTGAGAGTCCCTCGGACTGCAAGGAGATCCAACCAGTCCATCCTAAAGGAGATCAGTCCTGGGTGTTCAATGGAAGGACTGATGTTGAAGCTAAAACTCCAATATCTTGGCCACCTGATGCAAAGAGCTGAGTCATTTGAAAAGACCCTGATGCTGAGAGATTGAGGGCAGGAGGAGAAGGGGACGACAGAGGATGAGATGGCTGGGTGGCATCACCGACTCGATGGACATAGGTTTGGGTGGACTCCGGGAGTTGGTGGTGGACAGGGAGGCCTGGCATACTGCAGTTCATGGGGTCGCAAAGAGTCGGACACGACTGAGTGACTGAACTGAACTGAAAAAGGGTATGCTGTTGTTCAGTTGCCCAGTCATGTCCGACTCTTTGTGACCCCATGGACTGCAGCACGTCAGGCCTCCCTGTCCCTCACCATCTCCTGGAGTTTGCCCAAGTTCACGTTCATTGCATTGGTGATGCCATTCAGCCATCTCATCCTCTGATGCCCTTTTCACCTTCTGCCATCAATCCTTCCCTGCATTAGGGACTTTTCCAATGCATCATCTGTTCGAATCAGATGACAAAAGTACTGGAGTTTCAGCTTCAGCATCAGTCTTCCCAGTGAATATTTAGGGTTGATTTCCCTTAAGATTGACTGGTTTGACCTCCTTGCTGTCCACAGGACATTTAGGAGTCTTCTCCAGCACCACAGGGTGAAAGCATTAATTCTTTGGCATTCTGCCTTCTTTACAGTCCAGCTCTCACAACCATACATGACCACTGGGAAGACCATAGCCCTAACCATATGGATCTTTGTCAGCAGAGTAATGTCTCTGCTTTTCAACACAACGTCTAGGTTTGTCATCACTTTCCTGCCAAGAAGCAATCATCTTCTGATTTCATGGATGCAGTCACCATACACAGTGATTTTGGAGCCCAAGAAAGAGGAAATCTGTTACTACTTCCACCTTTTCCCCTTCTATTTGCCATGAAGTAATGGGGGTGGATCCCATGATCTTAGTTTTTCTAATATTTAGTCTTAAGCCAGTTTTTCACTCTCCTCCTTCACACTCCTCATGAGTCTCTTTAGTTCCTCTTCACTTTCTGCCATTAGAGTGGTATCAGCCCCATATCTGAGGCTGTTGATGTTTCTCCCATCTGTCTTGATTCCAGCTTGTTACTCATCCAGCCTGGCATTTCTCATGATGTGCCCAACATATAAGTTAAACAAACAGGGCAACAGCAGGCAGCCCTGTCGTACACCTTTCTCAGTTGTGAACCAATCAGTGTTCTATATGAGGTCTAACTGTTGCTTCTTGGCCCAAATACAGATTTCTCAGGAGACAAGTAAGATGGTCTGGTATTCCCATCTCTCTAAGAGCTTTCCACAGTTTGTCATGATCCACACAGTCAAAGGCTTCAGCATAGTTGACGAAAGAGAGAGAGAAATGTTTTTTCTGAAATTCCCTTGCTTTCTCTATAATCTAGCAAATGCTGGCAATTTGATCTCTAGTTCCTCTTCCTTTTTAAAACCCAGCTTGGACATCTGGAAGTTCTTGGTTCCCATAATGCTGACATCTAGCATGCAAGATTTTAAGTATGTCCTTACTAGCATGGGTGATGAGTGATGAGGATTGACTTTTTCCAGTCCTGTGGCCACTGCTGGGTCTTCCAGATTTGCTGACATAATGAATGCAAAACCTTGATGACATCATCCTTTAGGGATCTGAATAGCTCTGCTGAAATTTCATCGCATCCACTAGTTTTATTAACAACAGTGCTTCTTAAGGTCCACTTGACTTCGCACTCTAGACAGAATGTCTGGCTTTGGATGACTAACCACACCATTGTAGTATATGGGATATAAATTTCTGGAACGATGCTAAATTCAGAGTGCTTTATAAAGTTTTTTATAATCTTTGTCTTCTGAAAAAACCTAAACTAGAATCACAGATGATGAATTACAGATGTAGCTCATGATAAGCAATGATGTAGAACTTGAAACAATGAGCCCAGGCTTGAACAAGAGGCCCACAGAGATATTTTAATGTAAGTATGTATCATTTTTCAAAATGAAGCAGTTTAATATTTGGGATCCAGAAGGAGCATTTCAGGAATGGGACATGATTACAAATTAGATTTTTAAATTTAGTATTCATATATGGTTTAAATATGTCCCCAAAACAACATTTTGCAAAAGAAGCCTGGTAAGCCACACCCTGGCTGACCCCTGGGACAGACCCTGATTCTCACACTAGTGAGGGAAACTTGCCCCAACTTTAAATCATACTGACATCAGATAAAGTGACATGTGAATGTTAGAAAAAACAAACCACAGGCAGTGGACTCAGGCCAGCTCATCTACTCTAGATAAATTATGCTACCCCAAGAAAAATTTTAGTGTTTTTTCTTTAAGTTTGTACATAATGGAAATAAATAGAATTAGTGTGAAAAAGAAAAGAAAGACAAACAAAACTGATAGAGAAAGACTGAGCTGAGAAGCATGCCTAGACAACACAGAGGAGGCAGCAAGGGTTTAGACTGATGAACCAAATAAAGAACATTAGTAGGTAAATTTGAAATTAAAAAATAAATAATAAATGTATTAAACAAAAATAGATTAAATAACAGCATTAATAAACTGAACCCAAGCTTGTTGAGTCATTGGCATCATCTTATGATCCTACTGGTAATACTAAAGTTTGTATGTTTTATTGATTTTTTTCCTAAGAACCACCTACTACACTAATATTACCTGCTACATTAATTTCTCTTTATTTATGTTCCCTTTGTTGTGTTGTTCTAGTTCTAATTTCTCAAATTAAGTTCTATGTCATGTTCTTTCATTCTTTCTTGGTCATCTGTGTTAACAGATATTCAGAGGGTGTTTGGTCCAATTTCATAGATTTTTGAGAGAAAAAGTTCTTAGTTTCTAAACAGTTATTAATATATTTTATTTTCTACTTAACCTAATATTTGCTTGGGAGGAAACTCTTAAATTCTCAAATGGTTATATTTTTTCTGTTATTTTATTATTAATTTCTAGTTTTAACTGCATTGTGATTAGACAATAACCCTAAATGACATCTTCTATCTTGAATTTACTGGGATAATAACCCCACAATGTTTGCTTGTTTGAATTTATTGAGGCTTACTTTGAAACCCAGTACATTATTAATTTATATAAATACACCATGGGCTATTGAAAATAAGAATTCTCTGTACATATAGTTTTTCTAGATAACATTTATAACATTTTACTATTTATATTATTCAAATGATCGACATCCTTATTTTTCTTTGATTCATTACAGACCAAAAGAATAGTATTAAAACTCTCACAACCACTATACTTTTTCAGTGTATTTTTATATTTATCATTGTTGAAATCAAAGATAATGTGGTTCTGAATCCTTTATTTAGTTGGAGTAAAAACACTATTACTCATAAGGGAAGGAAAAGATTTTTAGACCTGAGATATTAATTCAGATAAACATGAGATATGAATTCAGATAAACTACAAAATAAGTTGGATAACAACAAAATTAAAATTTTCAAATAAGTACTTGTATTGAATTAAAAACAATAAAACAATTAATTTTTCCTTTTTGTTCTTACATTGAAGTTCACTTTTATTTTGAAATTCATCATTCACATAATAAAGCAATTGGTTCTCATGGCCTTTGGGATTAATAGACTATTTTAAGTATTGAGTTTTATGTTTATTAAGCCATTAATTAACCTTTAATTTGCTCATTTCCAACTGGGCTAGTTCATTTAAAAATATATTTTCACATGTAACTCTCAATGGCTCAATTGTATACTGACTTATTGTCCATATATGCTTGGCAGGATGACAATAAGTGAACAGAGAGAATGAAAGAACTACATCGCATCTGAAGCATCCACTTTGCCTTGTATACAAGGGCATTCAATAACCACTTAATAACTACAATCCTGATGGGAAGAACATTTTTCCTCCTCAGTGGATTTATGCAACATTTCTTGCTTTTTGAAAAATATTTTCTACTATAGCAAATGATTTTGACCTTGAGGGTGAAACAAACAAAGCAAAGCAAACAGTACTCTCCACAATATTTCTTAGAGTAAGTGATCACAATTCTTTTGGTTATTGTTCTCTGACTTGATCTCAGGATGTTTATACTGTTATTTTAGACTTGGTTTGTTACAGGGAGCTTATTTATAGGGTGTAATAGAATTTCAATTTATAATGTGATGAAATATTTTAAAAATTAATCTGGAATTTAAGGGTCAAAAAGATACAGAATATGTGTATAATACATGTGTTTTTTATTTTTGAAAAAATATTTTAAAAGCTGGCATATACTATTTTAAAGGTGAGAATTTTACTGTTATTATATGTATTCATATTAACATATATATTTAAGATATTTATCTTAAATCATATAGTTGAGATGCTCAACATCAAAAATATCAGTATTAATATTTAATTGTGTACACTCTGCATTAGTAAATATTTCTAGTGTACACTAACCATATTAAAAATTAAAGTGACTTCTATTAAACACTTTCATCAAAGCAACAGTGTCAAAGGAACAGATTCTGTACTGAGATTTAGAATTTCCATAGGGAAGTTACGGAAAAATCAAATACTAACTCTTCAGTTTCCTTGTCATCCCTAAACTCAGATGATTTCTTCAAGATTTATGTTGTAATGACAGTCTTCAGTTGATTATGCATATTTAATACATATACAATTTTCTTATTAATTGTGAAATCTTCTGTTAGTCAAACATTTGCCTTATGTACCAGTGAAGGTGAAGAAACATCAATCTAATATACTTTGAATTGGGCTTCCTAGGTAGCGCTAGTGGTAAAGAATCTGCCTGCCAAAGCAGGAGAAGCAAGAGACAGGTTTAATCCCTGGGTGGGAAGATGCCCAGGAGGAGGAAAATGGCAATCCACTCCAGTATTCTTGCCTGAAAAATTTCATGGGCAAGAAGAGCCTGGATGGCTACCTTCCATGTGCTCGTAAGGAGCTGGGCATGACTCAGCGACTGAACATACAGCACATAGTCTGAATTCTGCTTTAATGTATGTCAAACTAATAAGATGGAGGCAATCCCTGCTGTAGAGACCATGAGGTAAAGAGATGGTCTACACAAAAAAGCTGGAGGCATATATTCCTATCTTCCAGCAGATTCTTAATATCTCCAGATATATTGTCTGCTATTTTTCTATTGGGGAAAATTATGTTATGATGGTGTTCATTAATTTGGATATTTGCAGAAGTCTTGGTATATATCCATTTGATTCAAGATTAACCAAAGACTTCCTATTCTTATTTCTTTATTTAACATGCATTTACTGGATGCATTTATTTAACATGCATTTACTGTATTCTAGAGACTAGGATAAATGTGGGGCATATTATGTTAAATGGGGCATATTATGTTAAATGAAATGAGCTTAATTCATGTTCTTAGACACATTTTAAAACTGATTATTGTCCACATAAGGCATTCCCTGTAGACCTTTATATGGTAGCACTAATTTAACTTGTTGATATTCAGCAGTATGTAACAGATTGAAAATGATCATGTGTTCTTCAACTTATATCATGCATAATAAAGATAAAAGTATTAGATGAGGAAATATCAGCAGACAGTAAGTAAATATTTATCACTGGGAGGACAAGTGGGATCTACTTGTTCATTGGGAGCAATGAACGCTGCGGACTTAAGGTGAATAATACATGGTTGGTGTTTTCCCTATTCTCAAAGACTTCATAAACTAACAATGCAACCACAGAAGTGCTTACTAATTATTTGGAGGATTCTTATAGGTGGGATTAAATGCAGAAAGGTATATTCCTAAAGCACAACTTTGAGTGCCCATAATTTGAGAGAATAAGAGCTCTGTAATTGGCAGATCTCTACAGATTAGTGTGGTATACAGAAGCAGATCAGTCTAAATTATAGGCCAGCAAAGGAGGAAGAGGACCCTCCAGGACTGATGGAGATTCAGATTCTCCTGGCTATATCATTAACCTGTGCCAGGTGACAAGGGCTTGGTATTCAATACCAACTCTATAGTGAACACTTATTAGTTTGTCAGGAAACAGTATTATTCAATTCAAAGAGATACCAGAGATAGTATACTTTTAGACATTGTTAAGGAAATTTAAGGTAATGGTTCAAAATATAAACTGTAGCTCACTTCCTGGATTCTAGGCCAGGATCAATCTTTACTACTTGTATGACCTTGGCAAGTTACTTAAACTCTTTGTGTTCAATTTTCTTATTTGTAAGATTAGAATAATAGTATCTATCTCATGGTGTGAAGACTGAATGAGATAATGCTATGTGTAAAGCTCTAAAAACAGTGTTTTGCCTATGGTGAGCAGACAACAAATGACATGTTATTAACATGATCTGAATTACGAAGACTCAAATGACAGTTTTACTTCATTCTGGCACACACTTATTGCTAAAATAAGGGTACTTTCGCCTAATTATGCTACTAATATGTTGTTTTTATTCCAAAGAGACATAAGTTTAATAACTCAGTTGATTTTAAAAGTATTTATTTAAGCAGAGTTAGGGTAGTAATTGCACCATCACTACCTTTTGTTTTTGAGTCCTTTTAACTTCTGAACAGCTTTTAGGTTCTCATAAGATTCCTATAAGCACTACAGGACATATATACTCATATTATAACTAGGAAACTGGATAATATACAATCAGTGATTGCCCATAATAGAGTTAAGACCAACATACTCTTACTTTAGGATCCATACAAATCAATCTAAACTCAAAAAGATATTGAGCCCTTATTATGTATGCAACAATGTATTAGGTGCTTCAGAGGATTAAAATTATATAAAACACAATCCATTGCCAAAGGAATTATTTTCTAACTGGGGAGATATGATTTTATTTGCCTTTTGCATAGTCTCAGCAATTTTGCCTAGATTTCATAAATCTGTCAAGGCACAATCCATGAAAAACAGAATTGATAAACTAGGCTTCATTAAAACTAAAAATATCTGCTCTGTGAAAGGCATCATCAAGAGAGTGAGAAGAGAAGCCATAGATTAGGAGAAAATCTTTGCAAAAATGAAGCTGGAAAGGACTGTTATTCACAATGCACAAAGAATTCTCGAAACTCAACAATAAGAAAACAACTTGATTAAAAAAAAAAAAAAAACAGATCAAAGTTCTCAACAGATACCTCATCAAAGAAGACAAACAGATGACAAAGCAGCATATGAAAAGATCCTCCACATAATATGTCTTCATAAAATGTAAATTAAAAAACAATGTTCAATGCAGGACTATTCACAGTAGCTAGGACATGGAAGCAACAGAGTTGTCCATCAACAGATGAATGGATAAAGAAGCTGTGGTCAGTCAGTTCACTTCAGTTGCTCAGTCAAGTCTGACTCTTTGCGAGCCCATGAACTGCAGCACTCCAGGCATCCTTGTCCATCACCAACTCCCAGAGTTTACTCAAATTCATGTCCATTAAGTCGGTGATGCCATCCAACCATCTCATCCTCTGTCGTCCCCTTATCCTCCCACCTTCAGTCTTTCCCAGCATCAGGGTCTTTTCAAATGAGTCAGTTCTCCACATCAGGTGGCCAAAGTACTGGAGTTTCAGCTTCAGCATCAGTCCTTCCAATGAATATGCAGTACTGATTTCCTTTAGGATGGACTGGTTGAATCTCCTTGCTGTTCAAGGGACTCTCAAGAGTCTTCTCTAACACTACAGTTCAAAAGCATTAATTCTTCAGCCTCAGCTTTCTTTGTAGTCTAACTTTCACATCTATACATGACTACTGGAAAAACCATAGCCTTGACTAGACGGACCTTTGTTGGCAAAGTAATGGCACATATATACAATGGAAACTGTGGTACATATATACAATGGAATAATACTCAGTCATAAAAAGGAATGCATTTGATTCAGTTCTAATGAGGTGGATGAACCTACAGCCTACAGAGTGAAGTAAGTAGAAAGAGAAAAAACAGCTACTGTATATTTATATGGTATCTAGTAATATGGTCCTGATGAACCTACTGCAGGGTAGCAATGGAGATGCAGACATAGAGAACAGACCTGTGGACACGGGGATGGGGGAAGGAGAGGGTGAGATGAATGGGGAAAGCAGCATGGAAATAGATACACAACCATATGTAAAACAGATAGCGAGTGGGAATTTGCTATATGACTTGGGGAGTTCAAACCAAGGCTCTGACAACCTAGAGGAGTGGGATGGGTTGTGAAGGGAGGTTTAACGGGAGGGGACATATGTATACCTATGGCTGATTCATGTTGTTATATAGCAGAAATCAGCACAATATTAGTTGTGGACAATTGTAATTGCCCTTCAATGAAAAATAAAGAAAACCAATGTGGTACCACTACACATCTATTGAGCATCACTGACTCAATGGACATGAGTTTGAGTAGACTCTGGGAGATGGTGAAGGACAGGGAAGCCTGGTGTGCTGCAGTCCATGGGGTCACAAAGAGTTGGATGCAACTGAGTGACTGAATAACAACACATCTACTAGAATGGCCAAAATCCTGAACACTGACAAGACCAAATGCTGTGGGGCAACAGAAGCTCTCCTTCATTGCTAGTGGCTATGAATAACCATACAGCCACTTTGAAGCCAGGTTGTAAATTCTTACAAAATAAAACTTACACTTTGCATACCATCAGCAATTGCCATTCTTGTTATTTAACCAAATGAGTTGAAGTCTTATGTCCACACAAAAGCCTGCATACGACTCTGTTTATAGTAGCTTTATTCATAATGGCCAAAACTTGGAATAACCAATGTCCTTCAGTAAGTGAATGGATAAACAAACATCCAGACAACAAAATAGTACTTAGCACTAAAAGAAGTGAACTATCAAGCCATGAAAAGACATGGAAGAGTCTTAAATGCAGATTATTAAGTAAAGGAAGCCAGTCTGAAAAGGCTACATATTATATGACTCCAAGTATATGATAGTCTGAAAAAGGCAGAAACAGTTACAGATCAGTGCCAGAGGTTAGTATAGAGGGATGGATGAATAGAGTTCAGAGGATTTTTAGACCCATTTAAACTGCTCTGTGTGATTCAGTAACAGTCAATAAATGCCTTCAGACAGTTGTGCAGAAGAGGAGAGTGAAAAAGCTGGCTTAAAACTCAACATTCAAAAAACAAAGATCATGGCATCTGGTCCCATCAATTCATGGGAAATAGATGGGGAAACAATAGAAACAGTGACAGACTTTATTTTCTTGAGTTCCAAAATCAATGCAGATGGTGACTGCAGCCATGAAATTAAAAGACACTTGCTCCTTGGAAGAAAAACTATGACCAACCTAGACAGCATATTAAAAAGCAGAGACATTACATTGCCAACAAAGGTCCGTCTAGTCAAAGCTATGGTTTTTCCAGTAGTCACGTATGGATGTGAGAGTTGGACTATAAAGAAGGCTGGGCATTGAAGAATTGATGGTTTTGAACTGTGGTGTGGGGAAAGACTCTTGAGAGTCCATTGGACTGCAAGGAGATCCAACCAGTCAATCCTAAATGAAATAAGTCCTGAATATTCATTGGAAGGACTGATGCTGAAGCTGAAACTCCAATACTTTGGCCACCGGATGTGAAGAACTGACTCATTTGAAAAGATCCTGCTACTGGGAAAGATCAAGGGCAGGAGAAGAAGGGGATGACTGAGGATAAGATGGCTGAGTGGCATCACTAACTCCATGGGCATGAGTTTCAGCAATCTCTGCGAGCTGGTGATGGACAGGGAAACCTGGCCTGCTGCAGTCCATGGGGTTGCAAAGAATTGGACATGACTGAGCAACTGAACTGACTATAAAATGGATAATACCAAGAATGAATCCAAGTGCAACCTATGGACTTTGGGTGATAATGACACATCACTATAGATTCAACAAATAAAAGAAATTGGAGTATGTGGAAATTTTGCTGTCTTCCTCTCAATTTTTCTGTGAACCTGTTTTAAAGATAAAATGTTTAAATAAATTTTTAAAAATTTGGACTATGTAACCTAAGCCCTCTTACCATTTTTGAGACTTCCACACAATAAATGGAAAGTGAAGGTGTTTTGTTTTATGTTTCTTTGGAATTATCTTTTAAATCCATTCAAATTTCAGATTAATATTTCTAAGTCAGTTGCTATGGACTGAATTGTGTTCCCTCAAAATTATTATTTTGAAGCAATAACTCCCAGTGTGACTCTATTTGGAGACAGGGCTTATGAAGTAGTGATAAAGGTTAAGTGAGGTCTTGATCCAACTGCTAATCCAATAGGGATGGTGCTCTTATAAAAAGAGAGACCAGAGCTCACACCCACATGCTGAGGAAAGGCCATGCGAGGACATAGTGAGAAGGCAGCTATCTGCAACGCAGAGAGAGAGTTCTCCCCAGACCTTGACCCTCCTAGCACCTTGACCTTGCACTTTCCACTCTCCAGAAACGTGAGAAAATACATTTTGATTGTTTCAGCCACCCAGTGTGTGGAGCATTGCTATGGCAGCCTGGAAGATTAACATGTAGTTCAGAAGAAAGTGTTAATTGCTCAGTCATGTCCAACTCTTTGCAACCCCAAGGACTGTGGCCCACCAGGCTCCTCTGACCACAGAATTCTCCAGGAAAGAATACTGGAGTGGGTAGCCATTCCTTTCTCCAGGGGATTTTCCTAACCAAGGGATCAAACCTGCGTCTCCTGCATTGCTGGCAGATTCTTTACCATTTGAGTCACCTTAATGGAATGACATAGACTATTTCTTGTTGTTAAATTCTCTTTCATGTATGTGAATTAGTGCAATGCAGTGTAATATATACAGAGCTCATAGAGACTGTAAGTTCAATTCTCAGCTATACCTCCTCATTAGTAATATGGGCTTAAATTTCCTAAGCTAATTTTCTTCTCTGAAAGGTTAGAATAACAACAAATCTTTCTGAGGTTATTACAAAGATTAAATCCAATGAAGCTTGTTCATTCCCTGGATCGTTCATTCATTCATCATCTAATAAATACCCGTTACTTAGGATGAGAAAACTTATACTACTCGGATGAGAAAACATACACATATATTATTCTTTAACTTATTAATCATCTCACTGAGCTTAAATCTTTGGTTCTTCAATGAAATATTTTATATTATGGCAAAAATATCCTACATGGAGAATATATAATCATAAATAAAGGCAATATAATGCATGTATATACATATACATTTATGTCCAACCACATCTTTAAAATCTTACCTCTTTGCTTTCTTCCAGATCTGATTCACTACTGAAGTCCTCCGTGTTTAAATTTTCAAAGTCAGATTCTCCCACAGCAATTGGTACAGTCACAGTAAGACTGGGATTGTTTATGAAGGACATGTAGTCACTTTCATCAATAATGTACTTTTCAACACTGCTGCCGGTTCCTATTCCACTTGTAGTTCCATTTACGTCTTTAAGATAGTCAAGATCTTTCCCAATCTCTGCTGTATGATTGGACATACAATTGTCTTTCCTGTTGTTTAGATCATCAAGTGGTTTAATTTCATCTAAAATCTTTTGTTTTCTAACAAAGGACTGTTGAATAAATTCATATACTTTTCTCTTCACATAGGCTATTCCCTTGTGCATCCTATCCACAGCAATTTGGAGATTGTTCATTTCATTATCATCATCAGTGGCCGCAAGGTTGTCTGCACTAAATGAGCTCAGAAGCAAGGCCAAAAAGAGGTTCAGGACCTTAAAAATAACACAAACATCATTATAATTTCACTCCAATGTGAAGAAGAGCAGATTGAGATCACTTATTCCTTGAAATGTTGAGGAAACTATAAGTTCTAACAATGAGGTGAAAGAAACACCACAGCATAGTGACTAGAAGTTCAGAGATCTAAATTTGTGATCTGGCTTAACAGCTGTGCCACAATTCATCCATGGGCAAAGACATGATTTCCATTGGTCTCGAGTTCCTCTACTTACAAAATGAAGACTCTGAATGAGCAGACCTAAGGTTTTACTAAACTTATAATTATGTGATTATAAGAAATAAACTTATATGGGCTCTATATAAGACTAAACTTAAAATTCCTTAGTTTTTAAAACTATGCATTTAATTGCATATGATAGTTTCTTTTTTGATGAAGATATATTAAATTGGATATTAATTGAAAGAAAATCATTATGATCCAGAATGAGAATTATGGGCTTAACATAGGCATCAACATATGTTTTCTTGATCTACTATTTTTCTCATACCCCACTGCTGACTAATTAGGACAACTATTTATAAACAATCACTAATGTTTCCATGAGACTGGCATGCTGCTGCTGCTGCTAAGTCGCTTCAGTCTTGTCCGACTCTGTGCGACCCCATAGATGGCAGCCCACCAGGCTCCCCCGTCCCTGGGATCCTTCAGGCAAGAACACTGGAGTGGGCTGCCATTTCCTTCTCCAATGCATGAAAGTGAAAATAATGTACATATCCTTTGGAGTATATTATATATTTTTATATGGTAACAGTAAGGTACCAAACCTAAAAGAGAGGACGGATTAGTTACTCCATGTGGGTTAGGAATCTTTAGCCAACCTCTGTTTTGATGTAAGGATTGACTAACCCAGGTTGGTTCATGAATCTGCCTTATAATATAGAGTGACTAAATAGTATCTATAATGAACGGGCAAAGAAAAGTTGAAATAGCTAGGAACAAAGGAAAGTACCACATTTTAGTCCCATACTAGCAAGTAAGTTTGGCTTTTCTCTAAATTTATTTTTTTTTCAGACTTTTCCCTTCCTTGGATCTGAATTTTTAAAATGTTTCCAACATAGCCTTATAAACCTGTCTTTAATATTATACTCCATAGGAGTTCACATAATAAGTGTGATGAAATGACTGGCAAAACAGTTGAGAACAAACATTGTAGGGTCACTGGTTGTGTTTGTCAAAGTAAGATTGTAAGTATATCCAAGGTAAGAGACTTTTGAAATTGATAATCATAATTTTTGTTTTTAGACAAAATGGGCATCATTTCACTGTGCTCTTAATCCATTTCTGAAACTCATATCTTAAATGGGTACATACCACCAGGTTTCCAATGACCATGACCATCATGAAGACAGTGAGGCACATGGCTTGACCAGCAACCTCCATGCAGTCCCACATGGTCTCTATCCACTCTCCACACAGCACCCGGAACACAATGAGGAAGGAGTGGAAGAAGTCATTCATGTGCCAGCGCGGGAGCTTACACTCACTGTTGATCTTGCAGACACAATCTTTGTAACTTTTACCAAAGAGCTGCATGCCAACCACAGCAAAAATGAAGACGATGATGGCTAACACCAAGGTCAAATTTCCCAGAGCCCCCACTGAATTGCCGATGATCTTTATTAGCATGTTTAATGTTGGCCAAGATTTTGCCAACTTGAAAACTCGGAGCTGGAAAATAAAAAAATATATATGTTATTATGATCAATCTTTGAAAGCATTACATGTGAGGTTTACCAAGAAATGATTAAAATTGAATCTCTAACAACATTTGCTTTACAGATGTTATAATGGTAATGGATGTTAATTGAATTTATTGTAGTGATCATTTTGTACTATATACAAATATTGCATCATATCTTGTAAACCTGAAACATAGTGTTATATCAATTATAACTGAATAAGAAAGATATTGAAGTATATAACAAAAGACATTTTTTAAGAGAGTTAGTGGATGTCCGGGGCCACTACTGATTGCAAAAATTACAATCTTGATTGGGGAAATAGGTAAGAGCCACCTTGCATTCTTTCACTTTGCTTTCAGACTTTTAACCTTTGGACCTTTGGACCTTAACCAGTTAGAATGACCTGTGCCATTGCACTGTCACAGCACCACTCTCCTAAGCAAAAGATGTGAAGAGCAGGCTGTCTGGATGTCTTTTTGTCAGTGCTTGGCTTTACTCCAAGACCTGTTTCTAATCTATCGGGAACAGAGAGTTGTGAGCAAATGTTTCACTTCACCAAACAAGAAGCAAAGGTCTTCCCAAAAGGAGCCTCTTATCTAAAAACAAACAACAACAAAAAAGCTCTCTTACAACATCTGTCCTATCCTTGACCATGGCCAGTCTCATGGCTCATTTTTGGACCCCTTCCTCCCACCCAGGAAGAGTCTGATCCTTCCATATTTATATAGATAATTTTCCCTGAGAGTGAATTTTTAATTATTACTTGGGGACATACTCTCCCCAAGTTGTTTTGTAAAGGTGGTTGTAAGGCATACCTGGACTGACACTAATATTAATATTTGATCTCAATGATTTCTGCTCAAAGATACTCATTTGTCAATAGCAGGCAAAATAACAGCACACAGAGGCCTGCTATCAGTGAAGTGTTTATTATTCATAATGCTCCTCTGGAGCACTGACATAGCTAGCTGCACCTGAATTTAAGAACTTGGAATATTTCCCATGACTTCATAATCCTTTCCATATTTGCAAGCACATATATGTGAATCAGTGGACTAAGTAAATAATTCTTCTGATTCCTCTTCTCTGATTTTGGGAAGGAGAATATTTTCCAGAGATACAATTAGAAACGGTTTCTACATGCACATCCTTATCTGGTTGTTATTCACCAATACAAAAGGGTGTTTATATTTTCAAAGTACTATTAAAATACATTTTCATTAAAATCTTTTCTTAGATGCAAAAATATTAACTGCCGTCATCTCTAGAAACAATAATTAGTTGGAATGGTAATTGAGTAACATATTCAACTTTATATGACCAGGATTTTTGCAATAAAGCTTTTTCCTAAATATGTGGGAATATTTTTTCCACTTAGGGACTGTTTATAACAATGCAAATGTTACACAAAAAACTTAAAATGTTAATGGTGTGTGGTAAAATCTATAATGCAAGAACCCTTATTGTTGGAAAGGTTTTTGTCTTTGTACTGTTTTGTTTTTTACCAAACGGAATGAACGGAGAACTGATAATCCTTCCACGTTGGCCAGGCCAAGTTCTACCAGGCTAAGCGTTACAATAAAACCATCAAAGATATTCCAGCCTTCTTGGAAATAATAGTAAGGATCCATGGCAATAATTTTCAGAAACATTTCTGCTGTAAAGATCCCAGTGAAAACCTAAGATCAAAACAAAGTTACTCTAATTCCATCAGATAATGATAAAGTAGCATGACATAATATTTGCTCCTAGAACAAAATGTTTACACTAGTAATTATTCTATTACTTGCTTACATTTGCACAGTAATTTATAGTTGTTAAAAAGCTCTCATATATGTTATTTAATTTTATCCTCAAATGAAACACTGTTAAACACATAATGTGAGTATTATAATTCTTACTTTACCAATTAGGAAACATGTCTTCAGATGGGTGTAGTGGCTTGCCCAACATCAAGTAGAAAGTTAGAAAAACTAGGATTTGAGAGCAAATCTATTTTTAATCAGTGTTCTTTCCATTACATCAACTACATTTTCCTTCAGACTTCATACAGCACAGGTACTGACAAGATTTTTCCCATAAACAGTTTTATCTATAAGCTTATTCCCACTTCCCTCTACTCAGACAGTTATTTCACATGAGCACCTATATTATAATATGTGCATTATCATTATTTATTATGCACATGAAAAAATTACTTCAATGATAAATACTAGAACTTTAAAAATAGGAAAACTATAATTCAGGATGCTTTACATATTTTTCTTTCTTACATCAAAAACTTTAAACCTCAGAACAAATATTATGAAAAATGAATACATTATTTTAGAGACCTTTATTTCAGCAAATGAAAGCTAATATTCCTAAGTTGAGACAACAAACACTTTAACAATTTTTTTTTTAAGCTCAGAAGAGAAAGAATTAGGTAGAAACCTTCACCAAAAATGGCCTTGTTAAAAAAAAAAATGGCCTTGTTAATCATATAATGCACAAAATGTACTAGGTGTTTTTATTATTTTATGGCTTTGATCTAGACTAGATGGATTAAACAATACAGGCCCTACCTAGATCTTGGAAGTAGAAAAGCTGGAGCCACTTGTGAGTTGTTAAATAAATTGTGGCTTATAGTGATGATGAATGACTAAGCAAGATAAAAAGATCTGTAATTTCATTTTAGCCTTCTATATGAAGGGAAACTGTGATATCATCGTTTCAAAAAGTGTGTCCTTAAACTATGAACTGCTTCTGTGCCTTGTTTTACTTATAAATATCAGTATTGATTTTTTTCAAGTAGTAATGTAGGCCTGTTTTTATTGCGGTCTTTCTCAGTTTCAACTTGGATCTTAAGGGCTGTTAAGGGCTATTTTTGGCAAAGGGTAGGGTATAGCCAGCTAGATATAATTCCCATCTTTTGAAAGCAAGGAAGTAGAAAGGGTGGTGGTAAGACTGCTAACTGCTATAAGACATTAAATGCAAACAGTTTCTCAAACAGAAAATTTGAAGACTGAACACATTTACCTTCCAATATGCTTACCAAGTTTCCTACTGTAAGCACATTATTGAAATGGTCTGTCATGGGATAGTGCTCCATGGCCATGAAAAGAGTATTTAAGACAATACAGATGGTGATGGCCAGGTCAACAAAAGGATCCATCACAACCAGGTTGACAATATGCTTCACTTTTAACCAATATGGCGAACAGTCCCAGATTAAGAATATGTTGGAAAATTTATACCAACACGGTGGGCATTTCTGCCTGGATTCTTCAAGTTCTGGATTAAAAAAAAATAAAAACAACCACCGAAAGATATTTTTAAACACATATATTCCTCTCAGATCCAATAGATTTCACTAACCAAATATTTCCATTTGCTACAGTCAACCTATTTTTGTACTTCATTATTAAAAAAAAAAAAAGTGTGATTTAAAAAGTAGAATTTACTCTTTAGATCCCGCCCCAAAATTTCTTCAGACATAAACATAGAACAGGGGTATCAAAGAATGATTTTCTTCTCTTATGCATTGATATTGTGGCTCCATGTTTGGCTCTAAGTTACATGGATTGTCTTTTTAATAGAGATACTGTGTGTAATCCTATGTTAATGTCTGGCTATGCTATCATCCTGAGGCTATAAGAGAGCCAAGAATCAGCTGTTTGTTTTTATTTTGTGAGAATGACCCATTCTTTCCCTCCAGTCTTGAGTGTGTTTAGGATGGTATCAGAAGTCCTAAACTAAATGGAACAGAAAATATGGTCACTATGACTAATAGGATTAGAAACCCTTTACAGGAATACTTCATTGTGCATTTTTAAGGAGTTGCCACACACAGGATTCTGTCACTTTTGAGACTGCACCCAAGTACTGCATTTCAGACTCTTCTATTGACTATAAGGGCTACTCCACTTCTCCTAAGGGATTCTTGCCCACAGTAGTAGATATAATAGTCATCTGAATTAGTTTCACCCATTCTGGTTCATTTTAGTTCACTGATTCCTAAAATGTCGATGTTCATTCTTGCCATCTCCTGTTTGACCACTTCCAGTTTACCCTGATCCTTGGACCTAACATTCCAGGTTCCTATGAAATATTGTTCTTTACAGCATCAGACTTTCATCACCAGACACATCCACAACCGGGTGCTGTTTCTGCTTTGGTTCAATCTCTTCATTTCTTCTGGAGCTATTTATTTGCTCTTCTCCAGTAGTATATTGGATGCCTACCAACCTGGGGAGTTCATCTATCAGTGTCAACTCTTTTTGCCTTTTCATGTTGTTCATGGGGTTCTCAAGGCAAGAAGAATGAAGTGGTTTGCCATTCTCTTCTCCAGTGTACCACGTTTGTCCAAACTCTCCACCATGACCTTCCATCTTGGGTGGCCCTACACAGCTTGGGTCATAGTTTCACTGAGTTAGACAAGGCTGTGGTCCATGTGATCACTTTGGTTAGTTTTCTGTGATTGTGGTTTTCATTCTGTCTGCTGGATGAAAATAAGAGGCTTGTGGAAGCTTCCTGATGGGAGGAACTGGCTGTGGGGAAACTGGGTCTTGCTCTGTTTTGCTCTTGTTCTGTGGGCAAGGCCATGCTCAGCAAATCTTTAATCCAATTTTCTGTTGATGGGTGGGACTGTGTTCTCTCCCTATAGTTTGGTCTGAGACAGAATGATCTCAGTAGCTTCCAAGGCAAATCATTCTCTATCACAGTAATCTAGGTCTATGCCCCAACCACTGATGCCAAAGTAGCTAAAGTTGAATGGTTCTATGAAGACTTACAAGACCTTCTAGAACTAATAACAAAAAAAGATGTCCTTTTCATCATAGGGGACGGGAGAGCAAAATTAGGAAGTCAAGCAATACCTGGAGTAACAGGCAAATTTGGCCTTGGAGTACAAAATGAAGCAGGACAAAGGCTAACAGAGTTTTTTGTTTTCCCCAAGAGAACACACCGGTCATAGCAAACACCCTCTTTCAACAACACAAGAGATGACTCCACACATGGACATCACCCGATGGTCAACACCAAAATTAGACTGATTATATTCTTTGCAGCTGAAGATAGAGAGCTCTATACTGTCAGCAAAAAACAAGACCAGGAGCTGACTGTGGCTCAGATCATGAACTTCTTACTGCCAAATCAGACTTGCATTGAAGAAAGTAGAGAAAACCACTAGACCATTCAGGTATGACCTGAACAAAATCCCTGAATAAAATACAGTGGAAGTGACAAATAGATTCAAGGGATTAGATTTGATAGACAGAGGGTCTGAAAAACTATGGACAGAGGTTCATAATGCTATATAAAAGGCACCGGCCAAAACCGCCCATGAAAAAGAAATGCAAAAAGGCAAAATGGCGGGCTAAGGAGGATTTACAAATAGCTGAGAAAATAAGAGAAGATAAAGGCAAAAGAGAACAGGAAAGCTATACCTATCAAATGCAGAGTTTCAAAGAATAGCAAAAAGAGATAAGAAAGCCTTCCTCCGTGAACAATGCAAAGAAATAGAGGAAAACAAACAATGGGAAAGACTAGAGATCTCTTCAAGAAAATTAGAGATACCAAGGGAACATTTCATGCAAAGATGGGCTCAATAAAGGACTGAAATGGTATGGACCTAACAGAAGCAGAAGGTATTAAGGAGAGGTGGCAAGAATACACAGAAGAACTATACAAAAAAGATCTTAATGACACAGATAACCATGATGGTGTGATCACTCACCTAGTGTCAGACATCTTGGAATGTAAAGTCAAGCGGGCCTTAGGAAGCATGACTACTAATAAAGCTAGTAGAGGTGATGGAATTCCAGCTGAGTTATTTCAAATCCTAAAAGATGATGCTGTTAAAATGCTGCACTCAATATGCCAGCAAATTTGGAAAACTCAGTAGTAGCTACTAGACTGGAATAGGTCAGTTTTCATTCCAGTCCCAAAGAAGGGCAATGACAAAGAATGTTCAAACTATCACACAATTGAACTCATTTCACATGCTAGCAAAGTAATGCTGAAAATTCTCTGTCAAGAGAATTGAGAACTTGAACTGAGAACTTCTAGATGTTCAAGCTGGATTTAGAAAAGGCAGAGGAATCAGAGATCAAATTGCAAACATCCATTGGATCATAGAAAAAGCAAGAGAATTCCAGAAAAACATCTACTTCCATTTCATTTACTATGCTAAAGCCTTTGATGTGTGGATCACAACAAGCTGTGGAAAATTCTTTAAGAGATGGGAACACCAGACCACCTGACCTGCCTCCTGAGAAATCTGTATGCAGGTCAAAAAGCGACAGTTAGAACTGGACATGGAACAATGGACTGGTTCAAAATTGGGAAAGGAGTATGTCAAGGTTGTATACTGTCACCCTGCTTACTTAACTTATATGCAGGACACATCATGCAAAATTCTGAGCTGGATGAAGTACAAGCTGGAATCAAGATTTCTGGAAGAAATATCAATAACCTCAGATATGCAGATAATACCACCTTAATAGCAGAAAGCAAAGAGGAACTAAAGAGCCTCTTAATGAAGGTGAAAGAGGAGAGTGAAAGAGTTGGCTTAAAACTCAAAATTCAAAAAATGAAGATCATGTTATCTGGTCCCATCACTTCACGGCAAACATGGGGAAACAACAGAAACAGTGACAGACTATTTTCTTGGGCTCCAAAATCACTGCAGCCATGAAATTAAAATGCTTGTTCCTTGGAAGAAAAGCTATAACTAACCTAGACAGCATATTAAAAAGCAGAGGTATTACTGGGCTGACAAAGGTCCATATAGTCAAAGCTATGGTCTTTCCAGTAGTCATGTATGGATGTGAGAGTTGGACCATAAAGAAGACTGAGCATCAAAGAATTGATGCTTTTCAACTCTTCAGCTGTGGTGTTGGAGAAGACTCTTGAGAGTCCCTTGGACTGCAAGGAGATCAAACCAGTCAGTTCTAAAGAAAATCAATCCTGAATATTCATTGGAGAGACTGATGCTGAAGCTGAAACTCCAATACTTTGGCCACCTGATGCAAAGAACGGACTGATTGGAAAAGACCCTGATGCTGGGAAAGATAGAAGGCAGGAGGAAAAGGGCACAGAAGGCAGGAGGAAAAGGCAGAGCACAAGATGGTTGGATGGCATCACCAAGTCAATGGACATGAGTTTGAGCAAGTTCCGCAAAATGGTGAAGGACAGGGAGGCCTGGTGTGGTGCAGTACATGGGGTGGCAAAGAGTCAGTCATTACTGAGAGGCTGCACAACAAAACACACAGGATACATTCTTTACAGTTGCAAAAACCATGGAGTAACTTCTTAAAAAGTTTCCAGAATATAGAAATATATAACCAATAACTCTTAAATAAAACCTATGATGTTTTCTTTGGAATATACTACTTCCAACTTACTGACATGTGTTTCAAATAAGACAATATAAATTCAGTGAAAACAACTGCAATGGAAATGGAATTTGTTACAAACCTTCTACTGTATTTGTTAAAATGCTGGCTATGCTCATTGCTCTTTGCCTTTGAGATGGATCTTCTAGAAAGTCCATGGAAACATGAAAAGAACTTGACCTTCTCTTTCTCATTTCAGTTTCAGTGGTTGTTCCCTGTAAAGAAAATGTTAATGTAGTCAACGCTTAACTTGGGCAATATGATAAGCAAACAACCACTGTGACACAGTGAAATTCATGAAATGCATGCATCATGCACGTTCATATTTAATTGGTGATGGCAGATATTGCTGACTTATTGTAGCATTAACCTGGACTGTCCAAACTGTTAGCCATTTGTTCATACACCAAAGCTGAGGGTTTTCTTTTTACCCTCTGATTTTATAGTTTTAGGTGACATAACATAATTTTGATATCCTTGATAAATCTTGTGAGTGACATATTTAACAATTTGCTTATTTCAGAACTAACAGCAAAAAGTAGCAACTTGAAAAGTCACCTAAATGATCATAGCATTTTATTTTGAGAAGGTAGCCCTTTATTTTTAAAGGAATATGAATAATTAGAACACACGTAGCTGCCATCTCATTTTCTGGACACAAGACACAGATGGTCATTGACAACACAAGCTGTATGTTAAAAAAAACAATACATGCTGCATGGACAACAGTTTCATCCAGGGTACCAAAGCAATAAGTCATCTAGTTCTGACTTAATCATGCCTCATTCATGCTGATATATTTCCAGGTCTAATAAGAGGCAGCACGTGTTTAGAAATTCCTTATCTGGGTATATATTCACAAACACATAACATACCTTTGTACACAGAGAATTCTTTTATCTGTCTGTATTAATAATTTTTCGTGTCTCTTCATTTAGATTAGTTTTGAGAAGACCTATATCAGCATTATCTTTTAGTAAGACAAATATGAGTACTAGAAATTTTAAGATAATAATGAAGTTATCTATTTAGGCACAGTGTTCTTGAGCTCTTCTACACTAAAGCAAGCTATATCGAAGAATCTGTTGGAAAGATTTATTATACACCCTTTACACTTAAACATAGGAATCGTTCATTTACTCTTATGCCAGGTCTTTAGTGGATGGCCTGCTAGCTAAAGGTAGTTCAGCATGGGTATATAGCAAATCCTCCAACTGGAGGCAGTCATTTATTACTGTGGATAATTTATCCTTAGCACATTTAATAAGTAAACGCATTCAGGTGTTACGCAAGAGGGTGTTGAGGCCTTAAGTTTTAGTTGGTTAGTCTTTTAAAGGTATTACAAGATGCAGGAGCATTCACAGCTTGACCAACCAGGAATCATTCTCAAGGGGTTCCATTCTGTAGAAACACTGGCTGGTACGGCAATCATGGGCCTGCCATGCCTGAACTATTTAAAACTTCCTTACATTGTCATCAGTAGCTGGCTTATCTATTATCACCTCTGGCAGAAGCTGTCCAACAGGCGAGGTAGGAACCGAAGGTCCACCAACCAAGGAAACCACACCATTGCAATCCACGGCGCTGTGCATCTTCCCGTTGGCCGGAAGCACGGCCAGCATTCGGGACGACCGACTGGTCTGACTTAAGTTACTGTTGCGTCGCTCTCCGTGCCGGCGGGGCACAAATAAGGAGTCTCTGCGGCTCTCGTTATCCTCAAAGGTGCTATGCTCATCGTCAGCAAAGTCGTTCTCTGATCCCACATCCTTCGCTCGCCCTCTGAAGCTGAAAAGGCTTGTTCTGCTATTTCGCCTTGGAGAAAATAAGGAGCCACGGATGCTCAACAAGGACTATAAGTTTGAAACCGAAAAAAAATTAAACTCATGTTAGTATGGTCATTTGGAATGTGCTTTTATTTCGTAAGATCAAGTTGAAGGGGATTTCAGCATTCTTAACAGAATGTGACTCATTCCTTGATTAACATTCTCATTTTATGTGCATGCAGATTAAATTAGATTAGTTTATAAGAGAAGGTTTCTAGCCCTTGAGATTAATAACTGGAGAGATAGACCGCAACTTAGAGGTATCGAAAAACAAAACCCTGAACTACATTTTTCAAGTTCAAAAGCAAACATCTTTAGCACCTTACTGTGGACACTGAACACGCAATAAACTGCATGACTTTAACAAAGGCACATCTGTTTCCACTGATCTTTCCCTTCAAGAAATTCCAACACTTTGCACAAATTGTTTAAGTCCATCCTCCTAATATTACTTGAATTATTATTCCTATCACATCTAGAAGGCACACTGTTGTTGGAGCTTGAAGTTAAGACCTCTGAAATTCAGAGTGATGTGCTTTTTAATAAAGCATACCACGGAGAATATTTTCAGAAGCATGCATTATGGTTTATAAAGAAGTCTGGGTTGTTAAAAAAAAAAAAAACACACACAACATAAAATAGCCAAAAAGACATTACTGATGAGTTAACCATATTTTTTCTTGTTAAAATGGCTGTGGACCGGAAAGATGAGATGTTAGTTAGAACAAGTGCCAGGATACAAGTTGAAGTGAGAATTCAGGTCTCCTGACTTTTGACGCTGTGCTACCTTCATACACTAAGCCGGAGAGCTTCCCCTTGTGGTCCAGATGTTAAGAATCCTCCTGCAATGCAGGAGACCTGGGTTTGATCCCTGGGTCAGGAAGATCCCCAGGAGAAGAGAATGTCAACCCACTCCAGTATTCTTACCTGGAGAATTCCAAGGACAGAGGGGCCTGGTGGGCCACAGTCCATGGGGTTGCAAGGAGTCAGATATGACTGAGCCACTAACACACACACACCCCAAGATGCAAGATTACGCATACGCAAACTAAAATTCTTTCAAACTGTACAGAAAGGATAGGTTTAAATATATATATATATATATTTTTAAAAGCAGTCAATTCAGTTGATAAAAATTCCTAAGTCGTATTCACTTCTCCTCCCAGCCACCAGCCGCCCCTTCCCCGCTCCCCCCACCAGCTTCGTGTTCTAATTTCCATCCCGGCATCATTTAACTCAGCAGCACCATACCTGGTGTGGGGAGGAGTACCTCTTTTCGTATGTCAACCGGTTCCCTTCTATGGAGAAGCGAAACCCTTTCCTCCTGATGCTGTCCTCAGATTCAGACTTATGGAATTCATCATCATCTTTCTCTTCTCCGCCAGACTGTTCTTTCTGTTTTCTTTTCTTTCTCCGATTCCTTCTTTCCTTGGCACTCTTGGAACTCAACTTGGAGGTTTCAGACGAGCTGTCTGAGAGCCTGCCTGCTGCACTAGGCTCTCTGGAATGCTCTGAGGCAGTTACAGCTGCTGCCTGCTACATTGAGGAGACAGGGTTTCAGCATGGAAGTGGAGAAGAACTTACTTTTTAAAATATAGCTCAAGTGTTTGCAAAGTATTTGAAAAAAAAATTCAGCTGACTCCAGTTAATCTTATTTTGAAGAAACTGCAAATATGAGGGAATTTTTTTCCTGTCCATCTAGTAAAGGCTTTTAGACATAAATTTATTTTCTCTGTGCTAACATTTATTACATTTCTATGATGTTTTGCAGACCACATATTCACAAGGATCAATCAGACACCAACAAGAACATAAATTCATATTCTTTTGGGATTTGCTTTACTCTAAAAATTGGTAATTAGCACTGTCTTTTTTTCACTGGGGGGAAAAAAAAAAACTAGAGCATGGAAGAAAAGCTGATGAGTTACTTGGGGTCATATCCAAAGATAGGAGGAATGAGATAAAGAACTGAGGGCCTCTTTCTAGGTATTGAAACAGGATTGTCCAGTACCCTCAAAATATTATCAATCAAATTTATAGAAGGTGATATCCCTTCTCACCTCTACAATACTCAATCCAAAAGGCTAGAGACTGGAGGGTCAATAGTTTCTGCTAGGCAAGACAAGACATTCAGTTCTCCAAAGATCATCCCGTTTCTTCAAGTCAGCACTGGTTGTTGCTGGCTACACGGTCATGGGATGAAAACAATGCTCTTTATCACAGCTTGTTGTGATTGTGACTTTTTGATGATTTTCATTGTTCCAAGAGTGCCCTCAATATAGGCTTGCAAATAAATTAATATTCCCCAATCAACTTCCTTTTATAGTAAGGACAATGAGTTTTGATGCTAAACAGGAGTGAAGAAATATGGAAGTGATAGGAAGGGCATTTTATCATACTATAAGATCAAGTGAAAAAAAAAAAAGATCAAGTAATTCTTAGGTTCCCTGATCTCCATAAAATTGGTAACTTCTATATGCCTACTGCTGTATCAGAAAGCATTACATTATTTGATTACTTCTTTATTTAGAAAGACAAGCAACCACATAAAAGACAACATATTTTTGGGCAAAGACAATCTTCTAAGAACCACATGAACATCTTTTTACACAATGACCAATACATTTTTTTTCTAAGAAAAGATGATTTCCTACGGTTTCCTTCTAATGCCAGTATATTAATTCAGTAAAATTTCTCACCTGAGAAGACCTCAAAATCACATTTTCCCTTGAATCCTAAAATTTTTAAGATGATTAAAATAGCATGAAAGATTCCTATTGTGGTCAATATTATAAACATATATCTTAGAATAGTTAAACTAAATGATTTACAGATGATCAAAATAATGTAGAAATATTGACTAGCCCCCTATACTACCAGTTTCTCCTAAGTACAAACAATCATCTGTTTCTCACTTTCTCTCCAGTGTTGTTGTAAAAACCAAAACAATAAAAAAAGGTTCATACCATGAGACAGGACATACTTGATTTGGTGAATTTACCTGAGCTGCTTCCTGTTGCTTTTTAAGTTGTTCGAGCATCTGCTGAAATTCAGCCTCTTTCTGTTCCGCCTCTTCTAAGGTGGCCTGATTCTGTTCTTCATAGGCCATGGCCACCACAGCCAGGATCAAATTTATTAGATAGAAGGAGCCCAAGAAAATGACCAGCACAAAAAATATCATGTATGTTTTTCCAGCAGCACGTAATGTCTGAAAACAAGAATACCAGAGTTATTTTTTTTTTACAAAATTATTTCGCTAACTGGTGGCTTCAATTGTCAACTTAGTTTGTGTCTTGTAGGACTCCGATATAAATAATTATGATGGTCACATCCCCTCCTACCTTGTTGACTATCTGTTTCTTTAACCTCATCCTCTTCCTTCTCCCCTAATTCATGCATTTAGCATTCTAATCTGTAGGAGGGAATTCCTGGATTTACCAGGAATAAAGCAGAGTCAAATAAAATACCATGGGGATCTCTATTAAAGAGCTGAGCCTTTGCGTAAAGTCAGGAAGAGACCAAACTTATCCTTCTACATCTGTTTATTCATTTTCATCACCTTCCACTTGAAGGATAATACCTGAGGGGGTAAACGGAATTGAGGGGAAGCTGTGCTTTTCTATTTAGGAGCATCTCTATATGGGAAGGGTGGGGAATATGTTTTGAGGTCAAGGGGAAATAAGACAGAACTGTGTTCATAACACACTGCTATGCTTAATATGTGTTACAATCAATAAAATAAAGAAAGTCAATCTTCTGATTTCAAGTTCTGCTCTTTCCATTATACTATGGTATGGTTTGGATTTCATAACTAAGTTGGTTTTCTTATATACTTTCAATTGATCACAATATGTGTCGCCTCAGGTTCTCACCAGCTGGTAAAGATTTTCCCAGAAGTCCTGAGTCATCAGTCGAAACAGCGACAAAAAAGCCCAACTGAAGGTATCAAAGCTTGTGTAGCCATAATTGGGATTTCTACCAGCTTTCACACACATGTATCCTTCCGGACACTGGCTGTAAATAGGGCAAAAGAAAGTATTATAAGAAGTTCTGCTGTCTTTTTATTCTGGTAGCATGCTATACTTTTAATATTTGAGCTAGAACGATTTGCTATTTCAAGGGATGAAAGTATGATAAATAATAACACATTTCCCAACTTTTGACTTAATATAATTTTACTAATCACCTGATGTCATCATTAAAATACTGTATAGCATGCCTAGTAATATTTTACAGACCTATTTTCTGTTGGTAATTAGTGTGTTAACATGTGTCTAGTTCATTTTCTTAGCATGGATGCTCCAGAGTTGACTCATAGCTCATGAATACTCATCTAAAGGAAATAGCATTAAAGCTAAAGTATTCCTTCTTGTTTTACAAAACATGAAAGCTTGCCTAACATTTAAACAATCCCTCACCTTATAAATAAAAAAATCTTAATTATTACAAATTACTATAAATAAAGTTAGCTGGCTGTTATCTGTCAGTTTGTACAAAAAAGAGAAAATATGTATACACACATACAAATTATTGGCTTACCCTGCATCTGAGCTATTTCCACATAGTAGTGCATCTGAAAAACCCTCCAGAAAATAATGATATCCTGTTTAGGGAAAAAAATAAGTCACATGATGAACATTTGCATGACACTGCAAAATAAGATTAAGATCCGATTCTAATTTTAAAGTTTGTAATTTTAAATACAATATAATTAAATACAATACAATTAAATACAATATAATTTATTCAAAGGCAGAACTATTACTCCCTCTAAATATTAGCTATCATATCAAGGGGATTGGATACTTAGGTAAGAGTAGAAAACATTTGCTCTTTGTGAATGTAAAACAAGTGATAATCACAGAAACTAACATAACATTTTTGAAAGTGTCGGTGTTTTTCTACCCTACTCATGAAAAATAAAAATTTCATTCTCTAAAATTAGATAAGAATGATAGGGATTTCTTTGCTTTCTCAAGACTGCCACATATTTCAAAAGAAAGGGATTTTAGCTTTTCTGAACAGTAGTCCATATTTTTTAACACTTTATAAATGACTAATAAATTATAATTTATATCCTACCAATTTATAAAATATGTCATAGGCAACTTATAATAAAAGATGCATAAACCATGTCATTTACTAAAATGAGTGAAATTTTAAAATAAGCTTAAATATTAAAGCTAACATAATTACTATAGGTGAATATTTTATTAACTCCAAGTTTTCTGTCTCTGGGCAAATTCCTTGGATTCTTTCAATATTCTGTTGAAATGTCAACTCCTCAGTGAACTATTCCTTGATATCTTCTACTTTCTTCCAATGAAGATAGGCAAAATTAAGAACTCTCACTATGCTACCAGGAACATGTATACACATTATTATTATACTCACTGTCTTATGTTGTAATTATTTGTTTACAAATACTACTACTCCTTGAAAAGTGAGTCATTGGTTATTTCAATGTTGTTTGGGAATACATAGTATTTGGGACCTAGCAGCCTTTCAATAGGGCTTCCCTTGTGCCTCAGCTGGTAAAGAATCCATCTGCAGTGCGGGAGACCTGGGTTCAATCCCTGGATTGGGAAGATCCCCTGGAGAAGGGAAAGGCTACCCACTCCAGTAATCTGGCCTGGAGGATTCCATGGACTGTATAGTCCTTGGGGTTGCAAAGAGTTGAACACGACTGAGCAACTTTCACTGCATTTCAGCCTTTCAATAAAGCTTACTGAATGAATAAGTAAAGGGGTGACAAAAAGAGAAACACATGAAATTAAAGAGTCATTTTGTAAAAAAACAATTTAGGATTTTATAAGAAAAAATATTTTTTAGATGCCAAATTTTCTGAGAAATTTATTCTATGCAGTTTTATAAGAGATACAAAGATACATAATAAAAATATTTTAATTCCCCAGGTCATCTCTGAACATAAAAAAACGAAGGTGTAATTTCTTAATTTGTAGTTAAAATTAAACAATGTGAAAGAAATATGACATTTTCTGGACAAATTTTTGATACTAGGTATTTATAAGGAAAGCTTTGTCCATTAAACTCAGTGATCTAGAAGTTTAATCTGAAGAAAATATAACTCAATCATAATGTTTATCTTTGATTTTAATAAATTAGATTTTCTATCACTTTCAAAAACAAACCATTTTATCTATATGTGCATTTAGTTTAAAATACTCTTTTTTCAACAAATAGAATATTAGAGAAAATGATAAGACAGATATTTAGGGCTCAAAATAGCCTCAGATATTCTTAACTTCCTTTATTTTCAATGTAAGAAGAATGGAGTTCAATAAATTACTTAAAGTGAATAAATCATAAGTGACATCCTCATAACTGGTTTCTTGATTAAAAAGAAAAACAGATTTCAGGGAGTTGGTGACATCAGTGAACTGATAAGCATCATATGAAATGAATAAGAGATGTTTCATGTGTTCCTCTTACATGTATTTTTCTCATCATTTGTCTTAATGTAGCAATTTATAATTATTTGCAAATTATTTGTTGTCATGTCAATAATATCATGGAAGAGATCATCTGTATCAACCAAGGTATATTCCAGATCTACAACTATAAGAATGCCATTAGTTTTTTTATTATACTATCTTTACTTTCAGTTCGGTTCAGTCACTCAGCCGTTTCCAACTCTTTGTGACCCCATGCTGCAGCATGCCAGGCCTCAATGTCCATTGCCAACTCCCAGAATTTACTCAAACTCATGTCCATTGAGTCCGTGATGCCATCCAACGATCTCGTCCTCTGTCGTCCCCTTCTCCTTCTGCCTTCAATCTTTCCCAGCATCAGGGTCTTTTCCAATGAGTCAGTTCTTTGCATCAAGAGGCCCAAGTATTGGAGTTTCAGCTTCAGCATCAGTCCTTCAATGAATATTCAGAACTGATTTCCTTTAGGATGGATTGGTTGGATCTCCTTGCAGTCCAAGGGACTCTCAAGAGTTTTCTCCAACACCACAGTTCAAAAGTATCAATTTTTAGATGCTCAACTTTCTTTATAGTTCAATTCTCACATCCATACATGACCACTGGAAAAACCAGTAGCTTTGACTAGAAAAGAAATCTGACTTTGACTAGACAGACCTTTGTTGGCAAAGGAGTGTCTCTGCTTTTTAATATGCTATCTAGGTTTGTCATAGCTTTTCTTCCAAGGAGCAAGTGTCTTTTAATTTCATGGCTGCAGTCAACATCTGCAGTGATTTTGGAACCCCCCCCCCAAAAATAAAGTCTGCCACTGTTTGCACTGTTTCCCCACCCATTCGCCTTTAAGTGATGGGACCAGATGCCATGATCTTAGTTTTCTGAATGTTGAGTTTTAAACCAACATTTCACTATCCTCTTTCACTTTCATCAAGAAGCTCTTTAGTTCTTTGCTTTCTGCCATAAGGGTGATGTCATATGTGTATCTGAGGTTATTGATATTCCAATGTTGATTCCAGCTTGTGCTTCATCCAGCCCAGAGTTTCTCATAATATACTCTGCATATGAGTTAAATAAACAGGGTGATAATATACAGCCTTGACATACTCCTTTCCCAATTTGGAACCAGTCTGTTGTTCCATTTCCGGTTCTAACTGTTGCTTCCTGACCTGCATAAAGATTTCTCAGGTGGCAGGTCAGGTGTTTGGGTATTCATATCTTTTTAGGAATTTTCCAGTTTGTTGTGATCCATACTGTCAGAGGCTTTGGTGTAGTCAATAAAGCAGAAATAGATGTTTTTCTGAAACTCTCGTGCTTTTTCAACGATCCGGCAGATGTTGGCAATTTGACCTCAGGTTCCTCTGCCTTTTCTAAATCCAGCTTGAACATCTGGAAGTTCATGGTTCACGTACTGTTGAAGCCTGGCTTGGAGAATTTTCAGCATTAATTTGCTAGCATGTGAGATGAGTGCAATTGTGTGGTAGTTTGAACATTCTTTGGCATTGCTTTTCTTTGGGATTGGAATGAAAACTGACCTATTCCAGTCTTGTGGCCACTGCTGAGTTTTCCAAATTGGCTAGCATATTGAGTGCAGCATTTTAACATCATTATCTTTGAGGATTTGAAATAGCTCTACTGGAATTCCATCACCTCCTCTAGCTTTGTTCTTAGTGATGCTTCCTAAGGCCCACTTGACTTAGGACTCCAGGATGTCTGGCTCTAGGTGAGTGATCATACCATTGTGATTATCTGGGTCATTAAGATCTTTTTTGTATAGTTCTTCTGTGTATTCTTGCCACCTCTTCTTAATTCCTTCTGCTTCTGTTAGGTGCATACCATTTCTGTCTTTTATTGAGCCCATCTTTGCATGAAATGTTCCCTTGGTACCTCTAATTTTCTTGAGGAGATCTCTAGTCTTTCCCATTCTACTGTTTTCCTCTATTTCTTTGCTGTGATCACTGAGGAAGGCTTTCTTATCTCTCCTTGCTGTTCTTTGGAACTCTGCATTCAAATGGGAATATCTTTCCTTTTCTCATTTGCCTTTTGCTTCTCTTCTTTTCATAGCTATTTGTAAGGCCTCCTCAGACAACCATTTTGCCTTTTTGCATTTCTTTATCTTGGGGATGGTCTTGATCACTGTCTCCTGTACAATGTCATGAACCACCATCCTATCAGACACTATCAGATCTAATCCCTTGAATCTATTTTTCACTTCCACTGTATAATCATAAGGGATTTGATTTAGGTCATACCTGAATGGTCTAGTGGTTTCCCCTACTTTTTTCATTTTAAGTCTGAATTTGGCAATAAAGAGTTCATGATCTGAGACACAGTCAGCTCCTGGTCTTATTTCTGCTGATTGTATAGAGCTTCTCCATCTTTGGCTGCAAAGAATATAATCAATCTGATTTTGGTATCGACCATCTGGTGATGACCAAATGTAGAGTCTTCTCTTGTGTTGTTGGAAGAGGGTGTTTGCTATGACCAGTGCGTTCTCTTGGCAGAACTCTATTAGCCTTTGCCCTGCTTCATTCTGTACTCCAAGGCTAAATTTTCCTGTTACTCCAGGTGTTTCTTGACTTCCTACTTTTGCATTCTAGTCCCCTGTAATGAAAAGCATATCTTCTTTTTGTTGTTAGTTCTAAAAGGTCTTGTAGGTCTTCATAGAACCATTCAACTTCAGCTTCTTCAGCATTACACTCAGGGCATAGACTTGATTACTGTGATACTGAATGGTTTGCCTTGGAAAGAAACAGAGATCATTCTGTCATTTTTGAGATTGCATCCAAGAACTGCATTTTGGACTCTTTTGTTGACAATGATGGCTCCTTCATTTTTTCTAAGGGATTCTTGCCCACAGTAGTAGATATAATTAAGATATCATTACTTTAAGAATTATCAAATCACCAGTAAGTTAACCTTTAAGACTAATTCTACTTGTTTCACATAATCATTACTAAGGCTTTCTCTCTTCTCTGATTTTTTTCCCCTAAGGATTACTCATCTCCTTAAAATAATAAAGATACAGCTATATTTAAGCACCCGTAGAGTCTAAGTTTTATATATTTAATATTTTTCTTTAAAAGGATGTTCTCTTTCCCCATGAATCATGGTCTTTTTTTCTGCTTTTGAAATGTTGCTACTGGCAGATACCAAAATTATACAATAGAAAAATTTTGCTTATTTTTATTGTCACTTTCAAAAGAGAAAGGATACTAGGCCATTTATTGTTTCATCCTTCTATACTAGAATATTTAAACATTCAACTATTTTGTCTAAACTCTTGAAATAAAGATAAACTGATTCCCATATCTTCACAGATTTTTGACATCTTAAACTTCTGTCTCCTAAAGCTTTACTGATTCTCATTTCCTTCTTTTTGATTGAATACAACTTATAATTCTTATTCTACAATTGTAAGAACAGTATTTATCTTTAGGTCTTCACTTGATTTCTATAAAATAACAATAAAAGTTACCTATTGAACTATAAGTACCCTGGATTCATGTGCCATCACCATTATTTTCCTGGAATCCTGTGCAGTTTCTGGTACATAAAATGCAATCTGAAATTGGCATTTAATAAGTTATGTTTGCATAATACTTGGGAGTTAACAAAGGGCCTTCAAATATTTTATTTGATTGCCTCAAATGAGGCAATGTATAGCTCCATACCTTGATGAGAAGAATGTACAGAAACCCAATATCCTATGAAAATTTCTTTCCTGCTGAATTCTTCCGTCTCTCATCAGATGATGTGACAGAAAGTGGCATTTAAGAGTCATAATTAGAATATTTATCACTATAATAATTAAATTTATGTGCAAACCATTATAAGGTGATAAAGATATTACAGCCTGTTATACAATCATTTAAAAATTTTTCCATGCCTATATGGAAAGAAGATCAACAATGAAAAAAATAAACCTACATAATAGTAATTCTTACTTGAATCTTGAATATACGACTTCCAGTCAAACTCATTTTGAGTTTCGTTTATAAGTGTACCATTGTAATTCCTAGTTATGTTCTTCTCTACGGTGTGTTCCTCCAGGGAAGCATTGGTGGGAGGCCATTGTACACATTTATTCCGCAGGTTGCCCATAAAGAGCTGCAGCCCAATCAGGGCAAACACGCTCAGACAGAACACAGTCAGGATCATGACATCTGAAAGCTTTTTCACAGACTGGATCAGTGCCCCCACAATGGTTTTCAGACCTGAAAGAAGGAAGGTTATTACTATGAAGACTTAGAATGTCTGAAGTAAGAAAAGCTTCACACAATTTTCTTGAAAACATAGATTCCATGAATAAGTTTGAAAATGACTGCAATCAATGGTAAAGAGAAAGCAACACGTCATGGAAGGTTGAAGTGCTAATGAAAATAAACTCTGGAAATGTAATGATCTGAACAATGAAATGAAAATCCATATCCCATTACATTTGGATAAAATAGCTGGAAGTTCATGGTCTTCACAAAGCCTATATGAAGAAAAACATCTTGTATTTCTCCGGTTTGCTAATGAAACTTGCCCCATACTTTCATTAGGGTCAGTTGTCAGTTTTATGACAAGTTACCAGAATAAAAATATTTTCCAAATTCCTATTCATAAGAAAGAAAGATATTGCTATAAAACTGTAGGCGGTTTGGAGTATAATTGCACTTTAAGATAATAAAGCCTTGGGGAGTTTTCTGGTAATTTAGTGGTTAGGATTTGCTACTTTTCCTACCATGGTCCAAGTTCAAAGCCTCTTCGGGGAACTAAGATACCCCAAGCCACACAGCATGGCTCACAAAGATAATAAATCCTCCAGCAGACCCATGCTACTCTGTACTACCTTATTTCCTTGTCTTTTTAAACAATATTAAGATTCACATTGGGCTTCCCTGGTAGCTCAGATGGTAAAGCGTCTGCCTACAATGCAGGAGACCCGAGTTCGATCCCTGGGTCGGGAAGATCCCCTGGAGAAGGAAATGGCAACCCACTCCAGTATTCATGCCCAGAAAATCCTATGGACCGAGGAGCCTGGGGGGCTACAGTCCATGGGGTCACAAAGAGTCGGACATGACTGAGCAACTTCAGCTCAGCTCAGCTCAGCTCAAGATTCACATTGTACAGACATTTTCATCAATGCCTAAAATGAACAACGAATTACAAACCGGTACATTTGATAGGGAACAAATCTTTAGTACAACTGACATGGAGGAAAAAACCCAGGACTTACTTAAGTGCAAATCACATAGACCATATAATACAGTGTCTCATGCAAGAAAGTGTTGAACTCCAAGACTGATGAAAAATATGAAACCATAAACATTTATGTTCAAATAATAATTATTCTCTGAGTAACACTCATTTATTATTATGATTTAAATGATTATGATCCCCAATTTTCTGTAATGCTGAGTGTTAAGAAAAGAGACCGTTGTTGAAAAATCATGACAGCTAAGCCTCAGTGTTTAGCCCTCACCTGGAATGACTGAAATTGTTTTCAGCGCTCGGAGAACTCTGAATGTTCTCAATGCGGAGACATTGCCCAGGTCCACAAACTCTGTCACATATCTGTAATAGGGAGTTCACACACAAACACAATAACAGGATACAAAGAAAGAGCCATAGGTACAAGGAGCCTTATGCTTTATACTGATCACTTCTTACCTGGAATTACAGAAATAGTTTTCAAAGCTCTCAAGACTCTGAAAGTGTGAACAGATGAAAAATTGCCTAGGCTTACAAATTCTGTTACATACCTGCAGAATTAAATTAGAGTTATTCAAGAATTAAGCAGCATGTATATTATTTGCTTGGGTCTTTTATAAAGCCCTTCTTCGTGATTTTGAATGATAATTTTGTCAGTAACAATTTAGAAGTTAGGGTCCATCACTATGGTTTTCTTTACTTACATCATTTAAGGCCATGAAGTAGATGTAAATTTCTTAAGTACACAATCCTTCTGTCATTTCAAAAAGCAGTACAATCGATATCATGGGTAATTTATGAGAATTAAGTAAAAAGACAATAATTCTTGGCTATACTTTTAGGCAGAAAGAGAAGAAGAACTAAAGAGCCTCTTGATGAAAGTGAAAGAGGAGAGTGAAAAAGTTGGCTTAAAACTCAACATTCAAAAAACAAAGATCATGGCACCCGGTCCCATCACTTCATAGCAGATAGATGGGGAAACTATGGAAACAGTGAGAGATTTTATTTTGGAGGGCTCCAAAATCACTGCAAATGGTGATTGCAGCCATAAAGTTAAAAGATGCTTGTGCCTTGGAAGAAAAACTATGACCAACCTAGACAGCATATTATAAAGCAGAGACATTACTTTGCTAACAAAGGTCCATCTAGTCAAGGCTATGGTTTTTCCAGTGGTCATGTATGGACATGAGAGTTGGACTATAAAGAAAGTTGAGCACCAAAGAATTGATGCTTTTGAACTGTGGTGTTGGAAAAGACTCTTGAGAGTCCCTTGGACTGCAAGGAGGTCAAGCCAGTCAATCCTAAAGGAAATCAGTCCTGAATATTTATTGGAAGGACTGATGCTGAAACTGAAAACTCCAATACTTTGGCCCCTTGATGCAAGGAACTGATTCACTGGAAAAGACCCTGATGCTGGAAAAGATTGAAGGCAGGAGGGAAAAGGGGATGACAGAGGATGAAATGGCTGGATGGCATCACCAACTCAATGGGCATTGAGTCTGAGCAAGTTCTAGGAGCTGGTGATGGACAGGGAGGCCTGGCATGCTGCAGTCCATGGGGTCACAAAGGGTCAGACATGACTAAGTAATTGAACTGAACTAATAGTTTTAGGCCTTCAGTTTTTAAAAAAATACTTGAAATCATCCAAGAGACATTCAGGCAGACTGACATTGCCTATCTGCATGTGACCAGGATTTCTTGGTGTAACTCTTAAGTGAAAACTAGGCAAATTAAGAACAATATTTTATGGGGGTCCAATGATCACTCTTGCCATTCTTGTTATTTTAGCCTCAAAAAACAATAGCCCCTCAAAAATGCTTTATTTTGAGCCATGGCCAGAGGGGATGGTGAAGAATCAGCTCATCTTGACTAGATATGGAATTTAGACGAGACAGGCAGCATTTGCAGCCTTGAGAATATCAGCTCCATCTCTCCTCTGCCCACCTTCCCACATCCTTATGCCTGTAAGAGGCCAAGTAAACCAGCTGCTGAAGAATGAGAGTGAACCACATTGGTCCATCTTCTTCCACATTCTAATTTCACCTAGTGCAGAGTGGCCTTCTGTTACTTTCCTGGGTTTCTTCTTTCTCAGGGAAGTTTATCACTAGACAAAAAAAAAAGCAGACTACAGAAGTTGTGGTGTGTGCATTACTGAATTTATCTGGTTGAGAAATAAGGATAAGAAGGTTTATATAAAGAAAATGATGAGGAAAATTAGAAGCAGAAAGAAGGAGAAGAAGAAAGGAAAGGATCAAGTGAGAAATAGGAAGAGGCAGAGAGTATGCTTGTTTGTAAACCTTAATTGTGCATTTGTTGATGACATAACCATTAAATAGCAAATATATTTTAAGAACCTTGTGTTTTTCTATTAGTTTGTTATGTCAAAATGTTTTGATGTTTATTTTCTATTGTTCTACCTAAGAAACTGGGGAGAGTACATGATGTGGATAAGGTGAATGGAAATTTGTAGGGCCAGCGGAGGTCTTTTTGGTTGTAATTTTGAAAAACCATTTTCACAGATTGTATTATAAATACATTTTTGCTTCCATATTAGTGTGTGTGTGTGTGTGTGTGTGAATGTGTGTGTGTACTGTTGGAACAGTAGCATGTATGAACTTTGCTGAAAGATGTTTGTTACGTATGAACATTATAATTTCTATTACTGCAAAGCCTTTCTGCCAAAGTGAAATGCCTCTTTGACCTCTGTTGCACTAAATTAAAATCCAGAGCTTAAATGTATAAATCACACAGAAATATTCTACAGTTAAAGCAAGCAGCTTATTCTTTAAAAGCATGAACACTTGTAGAAGCCAAAATATATACCTTTTTGAAGCTTCCAAAAAAAAATACACTTACGCAAATGTAATGACAGTGAAGTCGAGCCAGTTCCATGGGTCTCGAAGGAAAGTAAAATCTTCTAAACAGAAACCCCTTGCAATAATTTTTATAAGTGATTCAAAAGTATATATTCCTGTGAAGGTGTACCTGGAGACAAGTATCCAAAAAGAATGAATAAACTAATCACTTTCTTTCATGGTATATCAATTTCTTAACACTCTCTCATTATGTTAATAACAAACATTTAAAAAGGAATCCATGCAGGTTAAAATTATTTTCGTGGAAATAAAACATAGTCTGAAATTTAAATTCAACTCCTTAACACACACAGAGTTGTTTTTAAGTTGCTCTAAGAGCAGAGTGAGAAATACATACTGTTTAAAGTGTATCTGAAATGTCTTAATATTAACACAAATGAATAGAGCCTCCTGAGAATTATCCAGTACATTCACATGATGGAGTAGCTGATCAATAATATTGTGGAAGCATAAAATTATTTTCCTTTAGAAAGTAAAAATGCTTAATTTCAATTATGTTTTATGAATGAGGGAACATTGACAAATTAGTAAGTCTCAAGTTTTTCTCTTTTTTCAAGATAAGCTAAGTTAACTTACTTGGGAAAAGAATTTTGTTCATGCCAAATGGATAATTCTAGGGTCATCAGAGGTGAAAATCTAATTTAGAATAAAATATTGAGACAGATTGGAAACTTAGATGTTTCCAAAATGTAAATCACTTACTCACTTTAAATGAGAAGAAATCTATAGATTTCCAACTAGAAACTTAGATGTTTTAATCTTCAACTCAGAAGTTGGAGAATGAAATCACAGAAACAAGGGCAACTTGAGACCTGAGGGCCTCACACATTAGTGTTAATATTAAGCAATCCTTTGTATGTAATTTTTAAAAAATATTCCTTCAGAATCTCTGGGCTTCCCTAGTGGCTCAGCTGGGAAACAATCCACCTGCAATGCAGAAGACCTGTGTTTGACCCCTGGGTTGGGAAGATCCCCTGGAGAAGGGAAAGGCTACCCACTCCAGTATTCTGGCCTGGAGAATTCAATGGCCTGTATAGCCCATTGGGTCGTGAAGAGTCGGACACAATTGAGTGACTTTCACTTCTTCAGAAACTTTATCTTTTTATTGGCTCCAACCTGGAAGTGTCCAGGAAGGGAAAAGGCCCTTGAGAATACCCCCACGGTTGTTGCTTTAAGGGTCAGAAGCCACAAAGCAATAGTGGTTAGCACGCCAGCCACGAGAACAGCCCCAGCAGCACTTACCACACATCTGGCCTCACTGTCCTCAAAGAATCCCAGAACAGAGTCCATTAGAACAGTTGGCAATGCACTTGGTTTCTGAAAATGCTCCCCTTTCGTTTCAGTGTGTGTTGCGGGGGGGGGGGGGGGGGGGGGGGTGTTAGTTGCTCAGTTGTGTCCGACTCTTTGTGACCCCATGGACTATAGCCCGCCAGGTTCCTCCGTCCATGGAATTCTCCAGGTGAGAATACGGGAGTATGTTGCCTTTTCCTTCTCCAGGGGATCTTTCCGACCCAGGGATTAAAACCTGGTCTCCTGCATTGCAGGCAGATTCTTTACTGTCTGAGCGACAAGGGAAGCTCAGTTAGCAGAGCCCTCAGTTTATTAAATATTCAAGTTTGCAAATCCCAAATTTGGGGATTTTTTTCCCAGCAGATATTTTGGTGACCATATTTGAAACCAATACAGGCCTGGCACAGAGTGGATGTGCCTGATGGAAGTGTAAACTTGGTGAGGCTTGATATTATCTTTTTAGGGCATGTGGAAGACTCACTGAATTAATCTGGATGTTAACTGGAACCAAGGTCTACCACATTGGTTCCTTTCTGTGATAACTTACACCATATTTGCTCTGGCCACTGTATATTCTAAAGGGAGAGTGATGAATGTGCAAGAATGATGGGCTTCTGGTCACCACCAAGTACAAGTGGAGAGATATTAAATCCTAAATACATATATATAGACATAGATATACATCACTATGTTTATCCAACAATACACACACACACACATATACATACTCACATAGGTGGCTTATAAGTTGAACTTACTCTACATTCTTTGTCCAGTCGGGAGGGTTACTCATTGTCATAAACACACAGTTTGTCAAAATAGTGCACATAATTAGCATGCTGAATAATGTAGGTTATTGTTAAGGAACACACAGAAGAAAACCCAAACCCATGTATTATATTATATAAAACTAACATTGAAAAGCTCAACCTGCAGTTTGGCCAGGAATCAGTGACAAATATACTGTGGGCAAATCATCTAATCTCTTTAAATTTCATTTTTCTCATCCTTAAATTTAGATAATAACACTATTCTCACAGGGTAGTTGTATAGATTGAATGAGATAATGTACAAGAAAGCTTTATAAAAGTATAAAGTGTGGCTTTTGCTACTATTATTAAATCAATCTATTTATTCCCAGAAGAACTTATTGGGAAAATTGTGGGCATTCTGGAGTTGCATGGCTTTTGAGCAGAGACCACTGATTTGAACTAATTTAGTTGATTAAAATAGTGAATCGCTGAGGAAGGCACATCCTTGTAGAATTGCAATTTCTTAAACACATGTGATACAAATAGGTGAATATATTGTAGTGTCAAATGTCAGGTCGCACTATTTCAAATGTTTGTAAACATATAGCAGCATTGGATAAGATTGAAAGTGAATATTTCAAAGTCATGACTTAGCATGATATGAATGTAAGTGAAACTCAACATAAAGGTGATCTTAGCAACATAAAAATGACCTGGACAAGTCACTCAACCTCTCTGTTCCACTGAACTTTCTAGTGTCTCCACTGAATTTTATGCAATGGAGCTAATCATATGTGGAACTCATCAGTTTGAGGTACAGATTAAGTGGGACAATATGTGTGAATTATTGGAATAGGTCTGGTTAGTAGATATGATCTAAATGTTAGCTGGAACAAACGACTAGGACCTAATAGAATTATGGAGCTGAAAGGGGCCTTGAAAAATAACTGTTTAATTCCTATAATTTAGAAATCAGAGAAATAAAGCTAAAACTTTAGAGAAATTATATAACTTGGCCAAGGAGTAAAACACAGATTTCTTGCATTCATATCTAACGTTCAACAACAGTCTACAGCCAAAGCAAAAATTTTCCGTTAAGTGAAAAAGAAAGTTTTCATCAAATGACCACACGATGGCACTAGAAACACAAAGTAGGATAAAGAAACCCTCAAAATGTAAAAAAGCTCAGAACCTGTAAAAGTTACGTTTCAAATCTTTGAAATTCACTAATACCATACTTATACCATAAGGAATCTCTTGTTATCAGTTGGAAAATAGAATGAATTTTTAAGTTTTTGAATCTTTTTTTCCTAAAAATAAAGTAGTATAAGTAGATGATAATTACACCAGTAATTCTATATTTATTATTGCCAAAGCTGTCAAATGAGACATAATCAGAAGTGATGATTTTTGCCAATGAATATGAACAGATAAATTTAGTTGCAGAGTCCTTTTTTTTTTTTTTTTTTAACACCAGTGAGAATCACAAAGCTAAATCCCTGAAGACCTTTTGGAAATACAATCCCTGCATCTTTCATTAACTTCCAGAGTCTTTACTAAGCAATCAGTTTTGCACGGCAGAGTCATAATTCAAGGACTTCCATTTGAAATTCAGCCAGCGATCCAGTACTTCCTTCACAGATTTCATTAGGAAAGTTCAAAAACTAGCTACATACTGGCTAAAGCCCCCTGATCTTCTCCAATGGAAACTATGCTTAAAGGTTAAATCTAAAGTACACTAAAATGCTTTATATTATAGATATGGTTATACTTGGCCCTGGATATAGGTTTTGTTTTTTTCTATTATATCAGGATTCCATGCAAATTCCAGAAAGTCACAAACCTTATACAATATTGTAAAAATAAGTCTGTTTTACACTAGATTTGTAGGATGAGGCATGTAAGTAATTTAGAAAGAGATATGTCAGACTTTCATATATGACAGACTGAAATATATATATAGTGTATATATAATAGTAAAGACTGTAAATTTCAGTAACATTAATGTGAGTAATAAATTTTAAGAAAAGGCTTATATGACAAAAGAAAATACAAAATGAAAATGATGAAAACCACAGAATAGGACATTTCCCAACTTAACCTTACATTTAGCTACAAAGCACTTATAGATTATGTACAAATAGATAATATTGATCACTTGAAAAGGATATGAATGTACCAAAATCTTAATAGCTATTTTCCTAAGAGGATTGAAGGGAGTTAAAATGTACAGGGCAGAGGTGGCACTGAACCGGAAGATGGCCTTCCCTTTATTCAATACTATAAAAGTCTGTAAGATAGGAACACAACATAGAAGTATAAAAGTATCAACCATTTAAACTCTGTTACCTACCTTCTGTTATTTGTCAACATGAGTTATTCTAATGTTGCAACTTTTTGATGTGCACCATAAGGACAAACTCTTCCAGGCTCTCTTAACTAGAGACAATATCCAGTGATATCACTTACCTTTGACCTGATACTGCAGTTTTATTGTCTGTAAGATGGTTAGCCAATATAATTTATTTATTTTCTTAATATTTTAAATATCTAAGTTAAAGGAAAGTCTCAAAAGGATGCACATTTCATTCTACAGATCCTTAAGGCACTGCAGTTCTTCTATAGTGATTTCAGCTTTCTCATTTTGATTGTCTTGAAAATTAATGCTGTAGAATGCAAAATCATTCAATAAGACTAACACTTTTTGAAATATTCTTTTACCATTTCTGCTTATTAAAAAACCACTCTGTTTATAAGAGGAAATAAAAACAGCCACCAATAAACCCACTCTTGGGTTAGATGGATATAAACCAATGATTGATTTCTGGAGGCCAAGTTCCCTGGAGAGTATCTGTTGACTAGGAGTACTAAATTCTGTATTTGGATTTCTGAGTTAGCTGACACATTGAATTCCAGTCCCAATTGATTGCCTATTTCATGTAGTGCTTTCTTAGCATAGAGGAAAAGCTCAAAGACCCTGTAGAATCCAGGATGCATGGATGTGAATGGAATTGGCATTCCAAAATGTAGCCATATTTGAGCACGATTAGCAGTATGTAGACAAAACAACAACAAACAAAGCCACAACGTACATACAACCCTGGATCAAGGATTCTTACTCATTGTTTCTTAGGACCTTTATATATATTCCAATAGCCTGGGGGTGATTAAAGGAAGCCTATTTCTCTATGAAGAACACATCTTGGGAAGGGAACTACAAATCTTTTAAATTCACCCATTCTTTCAAAATTTCTACCCCCCTTCTAAGATGCATAGATGGAAGCCAGCATTACTACATAGCAAGCATTAACCTTATGTTTACTTTCTAGTAAGAATCTTTTACAAGGGTTTATTCTTTACATTTAGTCTTCAGGTATTCACAGATTTCTCAACTCTTTTTCCCTCTATTTTCAGGGTTTTCTAAATGCAAGCAATCATTCCAAAATATTTACTGAGTTATTGTTTGAAACTAGCACTTCCTGGCTGGTATGGGTAGAAGTGTCCTAAATGAGAGCTTGGAAACTGGTCCACCCAGTGCTGGTCTCCAACCTTTTCTTGATCTGCAACATGACACTGACAGTAAGTATTTAGCAATGTGTAAGCCAATCTGACAAACTAATTTTACATCTGTCGCATCTAATAATAAAACAGAAGAGTGTATTTTGTGGGCCTGTTTTTTCAATTTTCTGAAAATTAATTTTACTGTATTTTATAGACTAGCCACCTCATCTTCACAACAGAGAGTTTGAGAAGCATTGCTGTACATGTAACTTTGGCTCCACGTTTCCACTTTCATCTTTGATGGACAATGGGTCAAGAATACAAAGAAAACTGTATCATCATATCCATTTGTAGAAGGTGAGAGTTTCACATGTGCTTACTGGAGGAGCAATCACCTGTGTCTACAGTTCTTGATTCATTCAGTGCCCCTGTCCCTTAATGACATTGTGATATCATCATAAAAGGGCCCAGACTTGTGCAATGCAAATGCCTTTGCCCTAGGGAGAACACACGTGCAAGGACACAGCAAGGCCCTGAGTGAGCTAATTTGGGACCAGATATGGTCCACCTTGCAAACCTATTGCCGATGCTTCCTCTCCCCAAAATTATGCTGAGTAAACCCTAGAAGAAATATAATTGGCTGGGAGTGGGAGAGCCAGTAAAAAACATGACATAGAATATATTTTTTAAAAATAAGTATCCCCTTGTTTCAAATAATATTACAAGCCTAATTTTGGAAAGAGCTTCCCTGGTGGCTCAGTGGTAAAGAATCTGCCTGCAATGCAAGAGATGCAGGTTCAATCCCCGGAGCAGGAAATGGCAACCTACTCCAGTATTCTTGCCTAGGAAATCTCATGGACAGAGGAGCTTGGTGAGCTACAGTCCATGGGGTCGCAAAGAGTCAAACACAACTTAGTGATCAGACAACAACAACAAATTGTGGACTATTGGGGCTAAATGGGGCTAAATCATGAACTTGGAGAGGGGGATGAAGATGATCCTGACTGTAGCTCAGTGGATAAGAAATAACAATCCAGCTCATCCTGAGGAGATGGGACCACACACAGAAAAGATCACCCGTGACTCTGGCTGTGTAGCCAGCCTCCAGTCCGAACCATGAGCAGATCTAACAAAGGAAGAAGTAGAAAAGAGGGAGGAAGGGGATGATGAAGCCAAACGCAAAGCTGCAGAGACCAAATGAAAGGGTGTAAGAGAGAAGGAACCTCTGCCCTAAAGACCAAGAAGAAAAAGAAGCAAGTCTCTGAAATTGAACCAAGAAGAGCCCAAAAAGGCATGGAAAAGAGCCAAAACTCAGCAGGGTGAAGCTGATAAATGCCACAGCACCCCTGATGCTGATAAACATTTTTCAATTTAAAAGTCCTTACACATACAGAAATTAATACTTTGACTCAAAAGTTAAAGGCAAAAGGACATAATTCTCAACTGTTCAAGACAGATGGAGACTTTTACTGATTTTAGGATATTTTCACTTATTTACTTATAAAATTCAAAGAATGTATTTTTAACATAAGAAATGTGTGCACAGTGTGTAAATGCTTACAATTAGAATGCATAATGAAATTAGTGAGGTTTTACTATATAACAATGCTTGTTCTTTAATTTTTTGCCAGCAGTATAGAGAGATAAGACATTCTTGATAGCATTCCTAGGAAGCTGATGATAAGATTAATGTTAAGGGACCATTTCAGGATTTCTTCTGTGAGGACTGTTGTTCCCAGGTTGAAACATATATATTTACATACAATCTACACAAATATTTCCTTTAAGTATTTATGGATTCATTTTAAACAGCTGACTTACAGAGAAACCTAATGGGAGAATCTTGAATCTGTAACCATTTTTATGTTAGTAAGTTCCATTTAGAACTTCAAATTTACTGTTTGTAATTAATCTCGTATCTATTTCATCATCTATCTGTATTCATCCTCTTTATATTTACTTGCATATCCAAGAAGCCAAACATTTAGTTCCTAAGTATTAAGGATTAATGAAAGGATGTGCGTGGGTGTGCATGCTCAGTCGCTTACTTGCCCCAGAAGACTCTCAAATTGCCCCAAATAATGGTATTGATGGTCCTGAAGGGAGATGAGAGTAAGAAGGGAATACTGTTTACTTACAAGTAGTCAAGTAACTCTAGAATTTTCCAACATAGAGATATCTGCCTCTCTCGTTTCACAGGTAAGGGGTCAAAAAGAAAACAGCAGGGAAGGTAGGCAAGAAGTTTCTGTACTTTAAATTGTATAAACAAATATGTATGGAGAAGGAAATGGCAACCCACTCCAGTATTCTTGCCAGGAGAATTCCATGGACAGAGGAGCCTGGCAGGCTACAGTCCATACAGTCCCTGGGGTCACAAAGAGTTTGACATGACTGAGTAACTAACATTTTCACTTTCAGGCAAGATGTTTCTGTACTTTAAATTGTATAAACAAATAAGCAACTTTAAGCAAAGCAAGATTTATGACCTGTTCCACTGAGTGACATTTTTAACTCCCTGCCCCTAATTTTTTATTGTAAAATACACCAAATATAAAATTTACCATTTTAACCATTCTAAGTATACAAGTTTGGTGTTGACTTTTTTAATGAATGTACTGAATGTCTTATTAGAGGAAAGTGTCTTAACATTCTTTAAATCTAGTTAGTTTAATAAAAATTTCATCAACATAACTACCCAGGAAAATTTTTATTGCATTGTCACTTCAATAGAAAAGAAAAACTTCAGAATTGATTGTGGAGGAGAAAAGGCGATACAGTAGTATTCCACTTGAAACAGACTTCTTCTTTTTTTTAAACAGCCCAAGGCTGTAGGAAATTCATGAAGTCATTTTAGCCTGAGAATAATACTGTGCCTCAGAACAAGTTTCAAGACAGCATTTTGACTGAATTAGAAATGAGATGTTATATATAAAATGCCACTTCAGAGGCACATTTGTAGGAATGTAACTCTTCATCTACTAGGTATTGATCAGGCTTGTCACTTATCTCTTCTATGGATAGCTACCAAACTCAAGTAGCATTTACTAAGCCCCTGTATGTTAAGCTGTTAATATGTATGAGTGTTTCAGACACTTGGAAAGCAGCCTAGACCTAATTCTCAGTCCAATTGCTAATTCAGTTCACTTCAATGCAGAAGATATGTGTTAACCGTTTAGCACAATATTCACAAAGTTCTGTGCTAAAGTTTGTAGGGAAAACAAAGACCCCCAAGAAACTTGGAATAAGTAGTAAGCTATGACCCCAAGATGGCTGAAACCTAGTAAATGTTCAACTATCTATACTGACAAAAGAAAATCTACAAGTATTAGTGAAAGTTTACTTAGACCAGAGCTACCAAATAGAGGGACTGGGGGCAGGAGGAGAAGGGGATGACAGAGGATGAGATGGCTGGATGGCATCACCGACTCGATGGGCATGAGTTTGAGTAAACTCCGGGAGTTGGTGATGGACAGAGAGGCCTGGTGTGCTGCGATTCATGGGGTCGCAAAGAGTCGGACACTACTGAGCGACTGAACTGAACTGACTGACCAAATAGAAATACTATGTGAACTACAGATCTGTGATTTTAAACATTCTAATAGCCATATTTCAAAAAATAAGTGAAAAAAAGCAGATGAAATTAATCTGAATAATGTTTACTTTAACCCGGTATATCCTATATGTTATCATTTGGGGATGAAATCAGTATTAAAAATTATTGTGATAATTTACATCCTCTTTTTATACCATTCTAAATCTTCAAAGACTGAACGTGCCACGTGTCAAATACATTTCAAGTACAACAGCCACGCATGAATGCTGTCCACTGAACTGGGCAGCGCCGACCTAGGTGTAAACCATTCATTTTACTGCCAGGTCGTACTCTCTCCAGCAAGCCTTGTTAGGTAAAAATCCATTCCAGCTTTAAAGAAACAACAAAAACCCAAGCAGGTTAACACTCCTGATATTCAAAGTTTAACAGTCTAGAAAGCAACATTAGGAAAATATAAGTAGGATTTGTTTTTTTTTTTTTAATTATTATTCTTTTTTCTTTAAAAAAATTATTTAGGATTTGTTTTAGCTTATGTATTTATTAAGAGTGTGGACTCTGGAGTTGGATGCCTGGCTCAAAATCTGGTTGTGCTGCCTTCCAGCATTGAGATTCTGGACAAGTTATTAATTTTTCTGTGACTCTTTTGTCTCTTTTGAAAAATGGGAATATATACACTAAATTTGGGGCTTCTCAGGTGGCACTAGAGGTAAAGAACCAGGCTCCCAGTGCAGGAGATGTAAGGGACACCAGTTCGATCCCTGGGTCAGGAAGATGCCTTGGAGAAGGACATAGCAACTCACTCCAGTATTCTGCTTGGGAAATCCCATGAACAGAGGAGCCTAGCAGGCGATAGCCTGTAGGGGCACAAATCAGAAACAACTGAAGCGACTCAGCATGCACTCATGCACTAAGCTCAGAGGTGTGATTCTAATTTAGTAGGTCAGATTGTGATGTCCAGTATTCTGAACTTTTAATGAATAACTAGGGTGATCTCCAATAGGAGGACTATGAATCTGTTTTTGTTATCAATGCTTATGCGATGCACCTGCATTAAAATCTTTCCCCTTTATACACTGCATAGTCAATAAGAAAACACTTAAGTTATAATAGTTTGGTAGGATTACTGTTTATGAATCTGTACTTGTTAACTATTTAGTAATCCTTCTTGTCTCTGAGACTTTAGAAAATGATTTATCTTTTCCCCTCAGGATGAACACTGAATTTAACAAACAAGAGTTTCCCAGTTCCCTTAAAAATTACATCCATTATCTTAATTTTTCTTTCAATCTAGGTGTTTTGCTTCTTAAATAGTTTAAACCTAAGGCCCAGCTTTGTGTTTATCTAAACATTATTTAAAAATTGCCAAATAAAAGGACTGATGCCAATTCAATTTGCCTGCTCTTATAGTAAATGTACTGGCAAAGCAAAAGAAATAACAGAGGAAGGTGAGCAATGACCATGAATAATAGAAAAACACAGAATATGCTATCGGTCAATTACATTTATTCTTTAGCCTCAAAATTGAGAGAGGCGATTTTCAACTTGTACTTATACTATGATCCAAAAATGTGCTTGGAGGTCAATTGTTTGGAACTCTGAACATCTTTTCCCAAAGAAAGGATACATATTTACACATAGATTCAAAAGCCTATGTAACTCCTAATGAAATAGAATTCTGTGTAATGACAGCGGGGAACTCTATCACTCTTTACAAGAAGTCATCGCTCTAAAAGTGGTAACAGATTTCTAAGTTGGGCAGCAAGATGCACCTCTCTTCCCACTTTGGTGTTACCCTGGCATTCAAATTACGGAAATTCCCTGGCTCTATCTTCTGCGAGAAGTGGGGTCAACCTTTTTCTAACTCTATAAACTGTTGGCCTGAGAAGAGGTTCCAGCAAGAAAGGGCAGAATGAAACCACATGGCAGGAGAAGAGATGCTTCAGAGCTTTGGGTGTAAATAATTGCATAGAAAGGCAAGAGATTCCCATTAGTACATATCTCTAGGGACATCTTTCACTGTGGGCCAATTCCTTGGCATCTAATTCTATTTTTTTCCCTATGAGCTATCTAAATGATCTCACCTACTTCTTTGCCTTTTTTCTTTTTTTTAGTAACCTGTGGATTCAGGCCAAGATTTCCCTCCTTTCCTGGCTCACTGAGGGATGGAAAGCTTTCTCACAGCTTCTCTACCTGATTCCAAAGTGAGTGAGCAATAATTTAAAAAACGTTTTCTCTCCCAATCTCATTCTATTTTTCTGCTTAGATGAGGGATAACCAGCCTAGGGAACAATCTGTGAACTGATGCCTGCCCATGGCCCACCAAGCTTTAATATCCAGCCCTCATTTAATTGTCTTGAAGCCAGGGATCACAAATCAACACCCCACAGAGGCTAGACAGTGCAAGAGACATGCTAATTTCTGGTATGTTAATCAGTGATGCCAGATCTGATAGTGTGTGAGAAACCTAAATATGCAGGGTTACACATGTGTGTGCAATCTTCTGATTTATAAATCTCAGACAATAATTCAAAATTTTAAACAGTATTGCATAAGACAAACAAAAATACATCTGCAGGCTCAGGCCTCATAGGTTTGTTTTTTTTTTTTAATTTTTGCTTTAAGTTCATGCAAAGGAGAAAAATATGTACCCAGAAAAGTGCCTGTAAAATTGCTTGTCCCTAAGGTTTAGCTGGGTAGAATAGTTGCAGTGGGGCCAGTGCTAGAGATGACCCCATAATTGGTGCCCAACTGGATTCCCGACAGCTGGTTACAGATGCTTCTGCCTCTGCCTCAGACGGAGAGAAAAAATTATAACCACTGGTAAATTGATAAAATCTAGGGTTCAAATATTTCTCATCCCTGTATCTTTAGCCTATAACATGGGTATGGTACATAGTCCATGCTCAGTTAATTTTTCATTGACAGAAAAGGATTAATTGGTCCAGTTTTATTGCAGATGTTGCTGTGTGAAGACTTTGGGCAAATTATTCCATGTCAATTTCTTCATCTGAATGGAGAAGATTATACTACTACTAACCTCAGGGTGGTTTAAAGGATAGAAATTAAATAAAACATGTCAATCTCCTTAATGAATTCCAAGTGGCATATAAACACAAGGATTAAAGGATTAAAAATGTAAGTATCTCTGGTTCTCAAATATATACACAAACAAACACTTGTGTATACAAACTCAAATATATACACAAACAAACACTTGTTAAAATGTATGTGTTTTAACAAAGCAGTGCCAATTTTCACATTGGAGCTTTGTTGCTGTTTCTTTCCTCCCAAATTTCATATTCAAAAAACAATGCCATCCGTTTGCTCCCATCTAATACTTAAGCCTTATGTCTCCAAAATGGATTCTGATCTCATCCAATATTCTTTGTCTTCACTGTCAAAAATCTAGACCAGATCTCTACAAAGACCCCCCAACTTGATCTTAAAAGCAAAATGTGAACATTGTCACTTCTCTACCCAAAGTCTTCAGAGAATTATTTTTCCCTTAAACTTCAAACTCTTGGGGCTTTGATCTAGCCCCAAGCCCACCTCCCCAACCACATCTTACTTTCCTTTTACTTACGTCCTGCTATATTACATGTCTTCTTACAGGCTCTCCCCTTCCCCTGGAAGACTTCTCTCTTCTTTCTACGCTTGAGATCCTAATTTAAATGGCATTTCTTTACAGAGGCACACAATTCATGTTACCTGAATCTGTCCTCTTTGGAAAAAAATGTGCTTATTACTCTATTAGAATTCTAACTCTATTAGAATTATCAATCTATTAGAATCAGTGTAATTTTCTTTTTTTTTTTTTTCCATCAGTGTAATTTTCTAATTAGGAACTGATCTGGAGCCACTGAGTCTCAAAGATTTTAGTTTTTATAAAGGCAGTGGATTTGAGTTTTTATAAAGGCAGAGGAGCCACTGAGTCTCAAAGATTTTAGTTTTTATAAAGGCAGGCCCTGATTGAGTAGATATATGAAGCAACAAGTCAGGTTTGGGAAATACTGCCAGCCGAGGAGATGAGGAGGACAGCTTCACAGTGGCCTGTGTGGAGAGGCAGGAAGAGGAGAGACAGGCTTATTTAGATTCCATCACTGACTTCTCTTCATTAGTGTGACAACTGCAAATCCAGAGTAGCATGGCAATAAGCCATGGAAGCTGGAGGATCTGGTTTGAAATCTAGTCTCTGTTACTTAATAGCTCTATGATCTTAGGAAAATTACTTTACCTCAGTTTCATCATTTTAAAATAAAGATAAGAATTATCTTGGAAGGGCATGTTGGTTAAATAAGAACTGTACATTTCCTAAAGCATAGACAGAGCTTGGCTTTTATTTGTCTAGCACACCTTCTTCACAGTCTCTCTCTTCCTTTTACAGAAAACCGCTGCCTCACTGTCTGGCCACATGGCTTGGGTGGAGCTGATCCATCCCTTGGCAACACTGGTCAACATGTGACACTGATCTGGCCAATGAGATCATCACAAACCCTTGGCTACCGTGGCTGGTTCAGAATAGGTTATGTGACCTAGTAAAATGAATTCAAGGAGAAGTTTTGAAGAAAAAATGAGTTCTTTTCTTTGGAGTTACTAGGCTGTAGAAATTAGTTTTGTGCTATGGATGGCTATTTCTACCATCCTGTGGGAAGAACCAGCCTGTGAATGCAGCTGGGCTAGGTGGAAGCAGGGTGAGAAATGCAAAAGGACTGTGTCCTGATGACACTGTTTTAGGTACTGGATCCTTTGGTAGTAAGACCAGATTTACCCCATACACACATTTATTTGTTTGATTCTTTGTTTTCAAAAACTATTTTCCATTGAGGTTTGGTCACTTTCGTTTGAAGTTTTACTAATATGGCAGGTACTTGATAAATGATAACCATTAATTTACTACCACCCTCATCAACTTGGGATTATTTCTGAGCCAGAGACAGGGAGGTGACAAAGAAGGAAGGGACATAAGGCAGAAACAAAGGGTGGGTAGGAGAAAGATCTAAAAATGAACAATAGTGCCCTGAAACTAAGGGAGGGAGAGCCGGGGTGACTGGTAATTTTAGAGGAGCTAATGATATACAAAGAAAAATCATAAAGATGAGAATTCATGGAATCATGAGCTTTTACCATCTATTATTCTGATTTTCTTTTAAATTACTTTTGCAAGAAAAACTACCTAATCCCAATTTGTTTAAAGCCAAAACAAATAACTCTACCTACCTCACGTAACAATTAAAAATTCCTGTGGTGATGACAAACCAGGCATGAATTTAAAATCAAAAAGGTCCTGTCTGATTTTTCATGCAGTCCCAATAAAGAGGGGCTTTTAGAAGAGCTGGTAAAAGGGGAGAATAAATTGTCTCTAAATGGTTGGTGAGACAGTCAAGTAAAGAGTACATTTTTAAATGGATACATTTGTACATTCCATAATTAACAAACATCCATTTTCACTGCACAGCTAAAATACCTCATTCTATTTCCAGTACACTGTCACAGTCAAAAGGATACTAATGAGTCATCTGTAATTTTAAGAAGAAAATGAGAAGGAAGAAATTTTCTATAATAAAGAGTGGGTGAAGAATTTGAGTGTATAGCCAAATGGTGCAATATCAACCGAAGCTATGAAAGGAAACTGTGGGGAAAAAAAAAAAAATATCCCATGAGGAAATAAAGGTGTGTTCACAAGCTAAAATGTGCCTTGCCAGACAGTAAATAAACGAAAAAAAAGAACCCAACCTGGAATCATGTTCTGAAGACCATGGAACCAAAGTTAACACAGTGTGGAAAATTCTGTGGGTCTCTTCTGATAGCGCTGTTCATTTATTCCTTAGTTCTTACCTTGGACTTCTGAAGGCTTAAAACATCTGAGGGTCTGGAATGCTTCATGTGCCATGAATGTTCATGAGACTGTTGATACTAATTTTCCAGTTACTGCCACAATACCATTGACCATGGATTAAACTATTTAACAACCTCAGCAGAAATTTTGAACATTATGTAATTAGTACATTTTAAACTGGGGCAAAAGAGATAAAAATATGTGGGCATATGCCATCCGAAAATATACCATCAGCAGTGACATTTCCATAAGCTCACTGACATTGTCTTTGTAGAAGATCACAGACAGCTTCGCTGTGGTTTGTGTCCTTCTATTCCTTACAGGTAAATTTGTCATATACGTGCACCACTGCACTTTAACCTAAAACAACAAAGACTCTCGAACCATTCTGATAAAAGGCTTGCTTTATTCTATACATTTTTTAAGAAGGAAACTATAGAGATGTGATATATAGACACAACTGGCACATTAAGTACTGTACTTGAGTTAAGCCTTAGGGGAATCACTAGCCTGATTAATACTTGTATGTTACAACCCACAAAGGCAATAAAACCCACATCCCCAATATCGGTGAGAATGGGAAATTTCATCCTAGGAAGCTTTTTCCCCAGTGACACTTCCATCATTAGACCCTTTATCTATGCCAGGAATACTGTGTATGTGTATTGTGTTGTTTAATGAAGATCACCCTGCCATCCTCAGACACCCAAGCCACTAAAATGAAACTGGTCAAATATCATAAGAAATATTCATTATTTTTTAAAGGTTATTATTTTTCTAAGCATTCTACCATCAATCAGAGGAAACAAATTCAGAATTTAAGACTATTCCTCCATACTGAAACAATCCAATTATGAAGGAAAATTTAAAACTAGAAAAGATTGTACACATAACTATAGAAAGTTTTAAAACATGAGCATGAAAAAAAAAAAAGGAAATTTCAAACACACAACTCAAGCATGCCATGTTAGTTTTTAAGGATTTCAGTCCTACAAAAAGTTTCATTTGTATTTCTGTTGAATGACTTACATTTGGAGCCTTGGTTGATGTCAGCTCAAAGTGAAAGCAATGGATGTGCCTCAACTTGGGGAAACTTCCTTTCTGATGACAATATTTCTCTTATCAGGTTGTGCTGCTTGCACACTGATTTGTTCCGAAATGTCAAAATGTTTTTCCTCACACAATGTACATTTGAAGATAAGGGTATGGTAAAGACAAGTTTGAATGTGAACCTAACAAAGTCTATAAGGGTTACTTCAGCACAAGAATCTGGCTGAATAATCATTCCTTCAGAGTCTGTCTTTCATCCTCAGGTTCAAGATCTTTCTTTAAACTATTTGGAAGGGTTTACATCATTTTGCTTTCCATCTATCGTTCTATCCTTTGTTATATCTCATTCATTATAAACCAATTGTGGACTGCTTTGTCTGGGGACATTTGCTCAAGATGACAACTTTATCAATCTAAAAACTTTTCAATTTAAAGGAAAAGATTGATTGGATGATTTGGTTTCTGTTTGAAGAAGAGCCACCCTTGTCCACACGCATTAGTTTGGTCTTTCTCTATGTAGGCGTTTATTGTTTTACAGATAAGGACATGGCAGAGGATCCAGGATCCTAGCTGTGGATCCTGTTTGATGAAGTGGTAGACTCTGGGTGACTTTAATAACTTTCAGATCTACTGGAAAGCTGGGAACTGGATGTCTAGCGGTAGCAAAATGCCTGCTTAGGATGGAGACTGCTAACCCACCCATGATAATAACAGCTCTAAATAGCTTGGATATGTCCAATGGTTATAAATAAAGTCATACATAAAGTCATATACTTTACTGCAATGAATTTCTGGCTAGAACATATCAGAGTCATAACTTCAATAATAGAGTAATTTTAAATAAGTTAAAATGTTTGAATAACTGGTTTATCACATTTTTACTTTAAAAAAATACAAATAACCCCCTTGTAGATTGCTTAATATGGGTTTTAGCTTTTCAGATATCATATTAATTTCCAAAGGAGTGATTGAATGATAAAATGTAATTTTTCTCTTAATTTAAATGGCAGTTATGAAACAGATAGTGGCTTACCTACTAAGATTTAATACTACAATGTTAAAAAAATTTAAATAAAAGATAATAAATCTATTGAAAATGATTAATCTCTTCCATTACTGTAAAATGGACAAATCAGTTTTAAAAAGGAAAACTGTTATAGTTAAACCAGCTATATCCTGAAAAGTTAAAAAAAAAATCTGAACATAAGAAGTTTCTACCTCTGAAAGCTGCAGTAGTCAATGAGGAGCAATTTACAAAACTGCCTTGAATTAACATACCATAATTCCAAACTTCTGCACTTCATAAAAACTAACGTTAATTGTGCCAGCGACCAAAAACATCCCTAAAAGTTTTGGGGGCATTTTTAAGGACCATATTTAAGTAAAACATTTCATTTGCTTAATTACAATCTTTGTGCTATACCTTTTCACCAAGAGTTAACAAATATGTTGTTTTAGGTGAAAACTATAATAAAATATCGCAAATTAACAAGTCATAAATTTAATCTAAAATCAATATAATAATTTTATTTTATCTTTTTTTTATACTTTTCTTCTTGGCTTGGTGAAATCATGGTCATAATGAAAGGATAAGTACTTAATACATTCATTTCAAGCATGAATACCCAAATTTATATATTTTTAGATTACTATATTTTGGTTAATCCTTACCAATATTAATATATTCCCACCAAAATATTAAATAATTGTTTAAACTATAGTTTGTATAGGAATGTTTTTTCCCAAATGAAAGAGTTTCTTCAGGAACTTAACTTATATATAACATAATATTTATATATAAAAATTGAAAATCCTCATGGTATCAAATTTTGTTCAATGAGAAATTAATACCAACATTTTTGAGATCTCTATAACTTGTGACAATTTCAGGATTTTCAAGTACAGAAAACTCATAAAGAGTAAATACAATCCCTGGGGAGAGTTTTTAATTTGTCAAAATAGCTGCCTATGACTTACATTTATTTTTAGGTATCTTTTGTGTACATTTGGGACAGCTCCATCTGTTATGATCTAATCAATTTATTTGTCATATATATGCATAGAGCATATGCAAATGTGTTCTATTTCTCAAAGAGAAGGCTACTTAGAGTTTGTGCTAACTTAGCATATGTTGGTGCTATAACAGTTTAAGGTATACTATAAGGCAATAAGCAGCAAAATATGCCTGATAAAACACACTCACTTTCTTATTGATATAGTAGGGATCCAGGTCCTCCAGTGGCTCTGACACCATCTCTGGAGGGACGTCTCCGTAAATAAAAGGAAGGTTCTTTCCAGCTTCCAAGTCACTATTTGGCTTTGGGCCATGTTCATCGTCTTTCTTGTCTGGTTTGGGATTCTTAGCCTTTTCTTCTGCAATGCGTCTTTCAATAGCCGCAAGGGATTCTCTGGTGAAGAAGTTGAAGCTGTCAGGTCCTGGTGGTACAAGCACTGTTTGCTCCATCTTGTCATCCTGCACATTTTAATCACCATTTACTCTGCATATGAAGTCCTAAAGAGAAAGAATACAGATATTTTAAGGAGCTTAAAAGATCTTAATATATGCAACCTCCTGTTATGCAATACAAATTAGAGGACTGAAAAGTTCATTTCCAATTAAATCCAAATGGAATAATTAAATATAAATTCTCTTTTTTTGGTAGCTAGAACATTTAATTTGAGATCTTTAGCATGACCCTTTAAGCAGACTTTTAAATATGCAAGACAGTATTGTCAACTATAGGCACAAAGTCATATAGCTCTCTAGAACTTATTCATCTTACGTAACTGAAACTTAATGTCAATAAATAGTAACTGTCCATTTTCCCCTCCCCCAGCTTCTTGCAACCACCATTCCACTTTCTGTTTCTATGAGTTTGGCTTAACAAACATGCTTTCCATCTCAGCTTTTTTGTTATAAATGTCCCATGTTCATTAATCCAATCCTTATGCTTTGCTGAGGCAGGAACTGTGCCATAACTTAAGGAAGTTATTCAAGTACAGTCTTAACTAAAGTACATTAGCTAAATACCACCCTGTCCCAAACGGGCTATTCACGCTGTGAGCCACCCAGAAGATGAGGATGTAGCCCCACAGAGACCATGGTTAACTCATCAACAGGATGAAGTGGAAAGGGAGTTGTCTCTGAGAGGATATAAAATGCAACTGTCTAATCCGCACAAGTGGCTCCCGATCAAGCCAGTCAGAACAGTTTGCTGCAGCCAGATTTAATGACCAGTCAAATAGCCATGGCTGTCCTGATTGAGGCTTCATCTATTCTGAGACAAAGACAATGGAACTGTGATCTGTCATGGCATCAGTCATGCTACGGTCGGCCTACTTAAATTCATATAGAAAGAGACAGTCTAAGGTTAGACAGACAACAATTAGATGACTAAGAATGGCAGAAAGGCTAGGCTGAAAAGAAATTACTAGATTGGGCTGTGGGCAGGAGAAGATAACTGTAGGTACAGGAGACAGCAGAATTCTCTTATTTCAGAGGAAAAAGTAATCAGAAAGAAGACAGTCCACAAGCTCAAACACCGACGTGTTTTCCTTCACTAAAGGCAATAATGATATTCTTGCTGATGCTATAATCCTATAGTGCAAAACATAAGGACCTGAGGCAAAACTCTTGACTCTATATAGCTGCCAGACCTGATCAGATGCTGGAGGCCAAATCCCAAATGTATTGTTTTAAGGCATATTTAACATCAGCTCAAATTTCAGAGATAATACTGAGCCAAAACTTCTCAGAGCCTGAGCTATCATTTGGCCACAAGTTTTATTTGGACACAGCATTAACTCATTGGTTCATGGTTTAGTTGCTAAATCGTATCTGACTCTTGCAACCCCATGGACTCTAGTCCGCCAGGCTTCTCTGTCCATAGGATTCTCCAGGCAAGATTGGAGTGGTTGCCATTTACTTCTCCAGGGGATCTTCCCAACCCAGGAATTGAACCCAGATCTCCTGCCTCGCAGGGAGATTCTTTACCAACTGAGCTAGGAGGGAAGATCATTAACTCATTAAGGTCAGCAAACTATGATATAGTCAATTGCGGCTCTGGTGTATATGAACTGCAATATTAAAATTGCTGCCATATATCTTTTGAGAGGTCTTACAGGAACTTCAAATTTTACTGAGGGAGATTCCCATTGCTGTGAAGTTTTTGACCATATTTTTGGTGGGTGACTGGAAACAAGGGGGTGTGCTGTGCTTAATCGCTCAGTTGAGTCCACTCTTTGAGACCCCATGGACTGCAGCCTGCCAGGCTCCTCTGTCCATGGGGATCTCCAGGCAAGAATATTGGAGTGGGTTGCCATGCCTTCTCCAGGGGATCTTCCCAACCCAGGGATTGAACCCAGGTCCCCCGTACTGCAGGCGCATTCTTTACTGGGTATACAAGTCTAAATTTGTACTCTCTTTCCATGAAGTGAACTGGTGAAATTTTCAGAGGTCCTTCCAATCTACCTGAAATTCAGCTTAGGGCCAGGAAGCAAAGAAAATTTAAATCAAATAAACTTAAATCAATAGAAAAAGAATATTTTGCCTTAAAATTCCACTGTTCCCATAAGGAATCAGGAAAATACTGGCAGTTACTTATTTTGAAATAAATGTTTAGGGAGAACAAGTATGGTCCATTTTCTAAGGGAAGTATTATATAACATCAATGTATGGATGGTTTTATTTCTAATTTTTTGATAGAATACATGCATAAATGACATAAATTCAAAACATTAAAGGAAACTGGAAAATTCCTCTTCCTTCTTGTTCACAAAAAATCAATTTCTGATCCAAGATGTAACCACTGTTATCTATGTAATAGATATGCGCCAATCACATAGGTATATGTATACTCACACATTTTCTGCACCCTGCACTTTTCCCTGAAAATACCTATTAGAGTTCATTTCTTATCAGTTTTTACAGATTCAACTCTTTATCAGCTGCATGGTTTTCCTTTTTTTATACATACTATAATTTATTCAATCAATTCCCGAGTTATGGGTATTCAGCCTGTTTTTAATCTTTTGTTATTACAAATAAAGATGCAATTAATATATGTTATACACCTACTTTCACATATATGTGAATATATTTATAGTATCAATTTCTACAGTAGTACTTAGCTATACAAAACGTGAATCTTTAATTTTGGTATTATTACAAAATAACTCTTTCTGAAGGTTGAACCAATTGATTCTTCTGACAACAATGGGACATGGTGCCTGCTCATGTACATTCTCACCACATAATGTGTTATTATATTTCCAGTATGTTCAATCTGATTGGGGTAAAAAGTGGCCAGATTACTGTTTTAATTTGCATTTGTCTTAAAATGAGAAAAGCTGAACTTATGTGAACTTACATGAGCGTATGTTCAAGAGCTATATTTTCTTTTCTTTCTGTGACTATTTAAATAACAGTACATGTTTTCATTTTCTTTTCCTTTTTAATCTATAGCACCTTTTAAGATACAATATGAACAATTTAATTTGGGAATGTGGGGGCTTTTAAAAGTATACAGTGTATGTATTTTGAGTTTATGGTGTTTTGTGCTACAGATTACAAAATTTAATTAAAATATTTTACATGTGATGTGACAATTAAACTCTAATTCTTCTTCGGTTTCTAGATTTTGTGTCGCGTTCTGGAAAGCATCCATGTCCCTGAGAGTGTGGAAGGATACATCATATTTTCTTCCTTCATTTTGATCATTTTATGGTTTAGATTTATAAATTTAAATCTTTGATCTATTTGGAATTTGTCTTCTAATGTTTATTTACGTATTGGCTGTGTTGGGCTTTCACAGCTGCACACAGGGTTTCTCTAGTTATGGGGAGCAGGGCCTGTCTCTACTTGCAGTGCACAGGCTTCCCCTTGCGGAGGCTTCTCCCGTCATGGAGCACGGGCCCTAGGGTGTGCGGGCTTCAGTAACTGCTGCATGTGGGCTGCATAGTTGTGGCTCACAGGCTTCAGAGTGCAGGCGCAGTAGTTGTGTTGCATGACCTTAGTTGCTCTGCAGCAGGTGGGATCTTCCTGGGCCAGGGATGAACTGGTGACCCTTACATTGCAAGATGGATTCTTAACCACTGGATCACCAGGGAAGCCCTAGAATTTGCTTACTATATGGAGTGAGGTAGACATCCATTTGTCCAGTTATTCTAACATTTTATACACACACACACACACACACACACATCCCCAAGGTCAACAAAAAACTTTACAAATCCTAAACATATTTTCATAAAGCTTAGGAAAAAGTCAACACTATACATACCAATCCAATTAGATGTGAGATACAAGTACACTATTTAATAAGGATGAAGGAAGTAAAATATAGTTATTTGCATACTATATAATTGTATGCCTAGAAGAAAATAGAAACATCTGAAAGAGTCCTAAAAGTGGTAAAAGAATTGAGGTGTCTATTTCAAAGGTGATATGAAAACCTCAATATATTTCCTTTATAGTAACAAGTTTTAAAATGCAATAGAAGAAACTAGAACCTTTCCCACCCAAATTATAAACAAAGCAAGGACATCTCCTCTCACCACTTTTTAAGATCATACTGGAAGTCCTAGCTCATGAAATAAGACAAGGAAAGGAAATAAAAGGTTTACAGATTGAGAAGGAAGAAATGAGTGTCTCTGTTGACATCATAATTGCTTAAATTAAAAAAATCCAAAAGAATTAACAAAGAACTCCTGGAACTAATAAGCAATTACAGTGAGGTTGCAAATTACAAGGTTAATATAGAAAAGTCAGTTTCTTTCCTACATTCCAGCAAAGAACAGTTGCAATTGGAAGTTAAAAACAAAAAAACCATTCACATTAGCACTCCCCCCAAAGAAATACTTAAATACAAATGTAACAGATTATGTTCAAGGTCTATATGAGGAAAATTATAAAACTGACCTAAGAACTTGAGTGAGTGTCAGTTGCTCAGTCGTGTCCTACTCTTTGCAATCCCATGGACTGTAGCCCACCAGGCTCCTCTGTTCACGGAATTCTCCAGGCAAGAATACTAGAGTGGGTTGCCATTCCTTTTTCCAGGGGATCTTCCTGACTCAGGGATCAAACCCAGGTCTCCTGCACTATAGGCAGATTCTTTATTGTCTGAGTCACCAGGAAAGTAGTAACTAAATAAATGGAGATAGTCCCTATTCGTGGGTAGGAAGTTTCAATATTATCAAGATGCTCAGTTCAGTTCAGTTCCTCAGTCGTGTCCAACCCTTTGCAACCCCATGAACCACAGCACACCAGGCCTCCCTGTCCATCACCAACTCCCAGAGTCCACTGAAACCCATGTGCATTGAGTCGGTGATGCCATCCAGCCATCTCATCCTCTGTCAACCACTTCTCCTCCTACCCTCAATCTTTCCCAGCATCAGGATCTTTACAAATGAGTCAGTTCTTCACATCAGGTGGCCAAAGTATTGGAGTTTCAGCTTCAACATCAGTCCTTCCAATGAACACCCAGGACTGATCTCCTTTAGGATGGACTGGTTGGATCTCCTTGCAGTCCAAGGGACTCTCAAGAGTCTTCTCCAACACCACAGTTCAAAAGCATCAATTCTTCAGCACTCAGCTTTCTTTATAGTCCAACTCTCATATCCATACATGACCACTGGAAAAACCATAGCCTTGACTAGACAGACCTTTGTTGGCAAAGTAATGCCTCTGCTTTTGAATATGCTATCTAGGTTGGTCCTAACTTTCCTTCCAAGGAGTAAGCGTCTTTTAATTTCATTGCTGTAATCACCATCTGCAGTGATTTTGGAGCCCAGAAAAATAAAGTCAGCCACTGTTTCCACTGTTTCCCCATCTATTTGCCGTGAAGTGATGGGACTAGATGCCATGATCTCAGTTTTCTGAATGTTGAGCTTTAAGCCAATTTTTTCACTCTCCACTTTCACTTTCATCAAGATGCTCTTTAGTTCTTCTTCACTTTCTGCCATAAGGGTGGTGTCATCTGCATATCTGAGGTTATTGATATTTCTCCTGCCAATCTTGATTCCAGCTTGTGCTTCCTCCAGCCGAGTGTTTCTCATCATGTACTCTGCATGTAAGTTAAATAAGCAGGGTGACAATATACAGCCTTGATCTACTCCTTTTCCTATTTGGAACCAGTCTGTTCCATGTCCAGTTCTAACTGTTGCTTCCTTGTCTGCATATAGGTTTCTCAAGAGGCATTTCAGGTGGTCTGGTATTCCCATTTCTTTCAGAGTTTTCCACAGTTTATTGTGAACCACACAGTCAAAGGCTTTGGCATAGTCAATAAAGCAGAAATAGATGTTTTTCTGGAACTCTCTTGCTTTTTCAATGATCCAGCAGATGTTGGCAGTTTGATCTCTGGTTCCTCTGCCTTTTATAAAACCAGCTTGAACATCTGGAAGTTAATGACTCATGTACCATTGAAGCCTGTCTTGGAGAATTTTAAGCATTACTTTACTAGCGTGTGAGATGAGTGGAATTTGTGTGGTAGTTTGAGCATTCTTTGGCATTGCCTTTCCTTGGGATTGGAATGAAAACTGACCTCTTTCAGTCCTGTGGCCACTGCTGAGTTTTCCAAATTTGCTGGCATATTGAGTGCAGCACTTTCACAGCATCATCTTTCAGGATTTGAAATAGCTCAACTGGAATTCCATCACCTCCACTAGCTTTGTTCGTAGTGATGCTTCTGAAGGCCCACTTGACTTCACATTTCAGGATGTCTGGCTCTAGGTGAGTGATCACACCATTGTGATTATCTGGGTCATGAAGATCTTTTTAGTACAGTTCTTCTGTGTGTTCTTGCCACTTCTTCTTAATAGCTTCTGCTTCTGTTAGGTCCATACCATTTCTGTCCTTTATTTAACCCATCTTTGCATGAAAAGTTCCCTTGGTATCTCTTATTTTCTTGAGGAGATCTCTAGTCTTTCCCATTCTGTTGTTTTCCTCTATTTCTTTGCATTGATTGCTAAGGAAGGCTTTCTTATCTCTCCCTGCTATTCATCAGGGAAGTACAAATTAAAACAGTGATGAGATATTACTACATGACCATTAGAATGGCCAAAATCCAGAACACTGACAACACAAAATACTGGCAAGGATGGGAAACAACAGGAACTCTCATTCATTGCTATTTGGAACACTACAGCCACTTTGGAAGAAATTTTGGCAATTTCTTACAAAACAAAACTTACTCTTAGCATATGATTCAGCCATTATCTTCCTTTGTATTTACCCAAATGAGTTTTAATCTTATGTCCACACAAAAGCTTTCACATGGTTGTTTATAGCAGCTTTATTCATAATTGCAAAACTTGGATGCAACCAAGATATCCTTCATTAGCAGAATGAATAAACAAACTGTGGTACATCTAGACAATGGAATATCACTTACTACTGAAATGATATGAGCTAACAAGCCATGTTAGCTAGCAAGCTAACATTCTTTAGGAAGACAAGCAAAAGAAAAGTATAAGCCAATTAGATTTTTAAAAATCCTAAAAAGGAAAAAAATCCAAAAGGAAATAAATTGGAAGCCAGAGGCTGTGAAACAAAAAAGGTTGTAAAAAAGCAAAGTAGAATTTGTGAGTGGAAAGAAATAGTAAAGTAATGGCAATAGCATAACCAATATTAATGTGGGAAAAAGAAGAATAAGGGGGAAATATATTAGAATGTACAAGTATAAATAAAAGAAATGATGCATTCTGATAACACCAAATGGATATAAAAAAGGCAAGCTAAATCTACAACATCAGAATTACATTTTAGTAAGATATTACACATTCCTGCAGGCCTTTGTAAGATCAGAAAGTTTGTGATTCTGTATCACCCCTAATATGTCCCTAATTCATTACATATAATAAGTGTTTTATTATTCGATGAGGTTTTGCTTCTTGACATTTCATATCTCTTTTTCCCTTAGAATATAACACATGCATTAGATATAGGACTTCAATAAGCATTTATCACAGTCAAAACATTTTCCTGAGGAGTTTGGACTGGTGAACAGTATGGTTTTGATTACCCTCATAGTACAGCACTCAATAGGCCAGCAAATTTGGAAAACTCAGCAGTGGTCACAGGACTGGAAGAGGCCAGTTTTCATTCCAATCCCAAAGAAAGGCAATGCCAAAGAATGCTCAAACTACCACACAATTGCACTCATCTCACATGCTAGTAAAGTAATGCTCAAAATTCTTCAAACTAGGCTTCAATGGTACATGAACCATGAACTTTCAGATGTTCAAGCTCGATTTAAAAAAGGCAGAGTAAACAGATCAAATTTCCAACATCCGTTGGACCATCAAAAAAGCAAGAGTTCCAGAAAAACATCTATTTCTGCTTTATTGACTACACCAAAGCCTTTGATGTGTGGATCACAATAAACTGTGAAAAATTCTTAAAAGAGATGTGAATACCAGACCACCTGACCTGCCTCTTGAGATATCTGTATGCAGGTCAAGAAGGAACAGTTAGAACTGGAAATAGAACAACAGACTGGTTCCAAATTGGGAAAGGAGTACGTCAAGGCTGTGTATTGTCACCCTGCTTATTTAACTTACATGCAGAGTACTTCATGAGAAATGCTGGGCTGGAAGATGCACAATCTGGAATCAAGATTGCTGGGAGAAATATCAATAACCTCAGATATGCAGATGACACCACTCTTATGGCAAAAAGCGAAGAAGAACTAAAGAGCCTCTTGATGAAGGTGAGAGAGGAGAGTGAAAAAGCTGGCTTAAAACTCAGCATTCAAAAAACTAAGATCATAGCATATGGTCCTATCGCTTCATGACAAATAGTTGGGAAAACAATGGAAACAGTGACAGACTTTATTTTCTTGGACTCCAAAAATCACTGCAGATGGTGATTGCAGCCATGAAATTAAAAGACGCCTGCTCCTTGGAAGGGAAGCTATGACAAACCTAGACAGTGTATTAAAAAGCAGAGACATTACTTTGATGCCAAAAGTCTGTATACTCAAAGCTGACATGTGAGAGTTGGACTTAAAGTCCAACTCAGAAGGCTGAGCACCGAAGAACTGCTGCTTTTGAAATGTGGTGTTGGAGAAGACTCTTGAGAGTCCCTTGGACTGCAAGGAGATCAAACCAGAAAGTAAATCAACCCTGAGTATGCATTGGAAGGACAGATGCTGAGGCTGAAGCTCCAATACTCTGGCCACCTGATGTGAAGGGCCTACTCATTGGAAAAGATTCTGATGCTGGGAAAGCTTGAGGGCAGGAGGAGAAAAGGATGACAGAGGACAAGATGGTTGGATGACATCACTAACTCAATGGAAATAAGTTTGAGCAAACTCCAGCAAACAGTGAAGGACAGGGAAACCTGGTGTGATGCAATTCATGGGGTTGCAGAGAGTCAGACACAACTGAGTGACTGTACAACAAACAGAGGCTTGGTCTAGATTTTTGACAATGAAGACAAAGAAAAATGGATGGGATCAGAATCTATTTTGGAGACATAATGCTTAAATATTAGATGGGAGCAAATGCATGACATTGTCTTTTGAATATGAAATTTGGGAGGAAAAATCTGAGCAGAAAAGCTCCAATGTGAAAATTGGTATTGCTTTCAAATACACATTTGTATGTGTATGTATTTGAGAACCAGAGATACATTTTAATCCTTTAATCCTTGTGTTTATATGGAGCAACTGAACAATAACAACAACAGCTTGAGGAAATTGGGCCTTTTATAAGTTAATATTATGCCGTTTCTTTTGCCTCTGTCCTTGACTACACAGCTATACCCTCCAAATAAACTTCTATGAAATTACAAGATGATATTTTGTTATATATGCGTTGTGCTTAGTTGTTCAGTCAGGCCTGACTCTTTGTGACCCTGTGGACTATAGCCCACCAGACTCCTTTGTCCATGGGGATTCTCCAGGCAAGAATATTGGTGTGGATTGCCATGCCCACCTCCAGGGGATTTTCCCAACCCTGGGATCCAGCCCAGGTCTCTAGCATTGCTGGCAGATTCTTTACCATCTTAGCCACCTGGAAAGCCCATTCATATGTTATTCCTCTGCTAAATTGCCTCTTTCATTGAGAATCTGAGTGAGAAAAAAAATGTGCCATTTAATGCTGCCCTTAAAAGACTCCCAACATCCACAACTTTGCATCCTAATGCTATTGCTGATTTAGATGAGGAATAAAATAATTTAGGTAACTTCTCATGGAATTATTTTGGTTCTTGAATTCCATGTTACTTTTAAAGCCTAAATGTAATTTCCCTCTCCACTCCGTCCATTCCCTCACCCCAACGTGATAAGAACATTTTATCACGGTTTCCTCCAAACTTCTACTACTGCCATTGTGATCTATTAGAATAATAATTATTATTCTATGCCTTATCTGACTCTGGAAGAGAATTTACAGGGAAAAACCGGCCAACTGATAAGTCAATTAAACATACAGTCTGATGTTTTCTCAGGTTGTCACTTAGAAGTTTTTCCTTACAGACAAGTGTTCAATTCAGTTCAGTTGAGTTGGTCAGTCATGTCCAATTCTTTGCAACCCCATGGGCTGCAGCATGCCAGGCCTTCCTGTCCATCACCAACTCCGGAGTTTACTCACACTCATGTCCATTGAGTCAATGATGCCATCCAACTATCTCATCCTCTGTTGTCCCCTTCTCCTCCTGCCTTCAATCTTTCCCAGCATCAGGATCTTTCCAAATGAGTCACTTCTATGCTTCGGGTGGCCAAAGTATTGGAGTTTCAGCTCCAACATCAGTCCTTCCAGTGAATATTCAGGACTGATTTTCTTTAGGATGGACTGGTTGGATCTCCTTGCAGTCCAAGGGACTCTCAAGAGTCTCCAACAACACAGTTCAAAAGCATCAATTCTTCGGTGCTCAGCTTTCTTTATAGTCCAACTCTCACATCCACACATGACTACTGGAAAAACCATAGCTTTGACTAGACGGACATTTGTTGGCAAAGTAATGTCTCTGCTTTTTAATATGCTGTCTAGGTTGGTCATAACTTTTCTTCCAAGGAGCAAGCATCTTTTAATTTTATGACTGCAATTACCATCTGCGTGACTTTGAAGCCCAAAAAAATAGTCTGTCACTGTTTCCCCATCTATTTGCCATGAAGTGATGGCGCCAGATGCCATGATCTTAGTTTTCTGCAGACAAGTATATAGATACATAAATAATCCTTGACATAATCATATTTTAATGATGTGGAAGAGATCCTTAGAGTTTATAAGACAGGCTTTTCAGTCAGAGAAGAATTAGTTTGCTTCAGTCTCTGAACTTCTGAAAGGTTAAGTAAGTTAGTTTAAGAGAATCAGATAAAGATAAATAAATCATAAAATCAAGAAATAGCAAATGTTTAAAGAAAAGTTAAAAACCATCTATTCCATCCTTTTCATTTAATAGAAAACAAACAAAATCAAAACGAAATTGATACTTTGTTTAGGATTTGTGTGCTTATTACTTCCAAAACAAATACCTGATTTATCCAGGTCACAAGTTTATTAATGAACTGGATTCAGAGTATTTCCTGACTCCCAAGCCAGTGCCTGCCCATATTTAATAGTTATGAAATGATTTTCAAGTACTTATATGATTTTAAACTTAAATAAAATATATACAAATATAACACAAGTAGCTATGGTAACCTAGCATTCATTCAATGAATTATATTTCTTGCAAAACCCCGAAACAAACCTAGTAAATGAAGTATTTTGGCAGAAGTTGAAACTATCTTTAAAAAAAATCTGAAAAATACTAGACACCAAAAGGAATGATCATAATACTTAAATTTAAAAACTGTGTTATGCAGATTTGAAACCTGTTCAATCATCTTTCCACGGTCAATTTATATTTTATTTCTATAACATTTTTATGTTTTGCTAAACCCACTTCTATTTACTACTGAGCAGATCACTCTGTTTAATTCATTAGCTCCACTCAAAGGTTTTCTAATCAAAGCTATAATTATATAACACTGATGTATCTTGACCACCTTATATTATATAATTTAACACAGGGAAAATCCTTATATCTGCAATTCTGTCTTTAAATTGATTTGATTTTCTTTTTTTTTTAATTTTTTTATTAGTTGGAGGCTAATTACTTCACAACATTTCAGTGGGTTTTGTCATACATTGATATTAATCAGCCATAGATTTACACGTATTCCCCATCCCGATCCCCCCTCCCACCTCCCTCTCCACCCGATTCCTCTGGGTCTTCCCAGTGTACCAGGCCCGAGCACTTGTCTCATGCATCCCACCTGGGCTGGTGATCTGTTTCACCATAGATAGTATACATGCTGTTCTTTTGAAACATCCCACCCTCACCTTCTCCCACAGAGTTCAACAGTCTGTTCTGTATTTCTGTGTCTCTTTTTTTGTTTTGCATATAGGGTTATCGTTACCATCTTTCTAAATTCCATATATATGTGTTAGTATGCTGTAATGTTCTTTATCTTTCTGGCTTACTTCACTCTGTATAAGGGGCTCCAGTTTCATCCATCTCATTAGGACTGGTTCAAATGAATTCTTTTTGACGGCTGAGTAATATTCCATGGTGTATATGTACCACAGCTTCCTTATCCATTCATCTGCTGATGGGCATCTAGGTTGCTTCCATGTCCTGGCTATTATAAACAGTGCTGCGATGAACATTGGGGTGCATGTGTCTCTTTCAATTCTGGATTCCTCAGTGTGTATGCCCAGCAGCGGGTTTGCTGGGTCATATGGCAGTTCTATTTCCAGTTTTTTAAGGAATCTCCACAATGTTCTCCATAGTGGCTGTACTAGTTTGCATTCCCACCAACAGTGTAAGAGGGTTCCCTTTTCTCCACAGCCTCTCCAGCATTTATTGCTTGTAGACTTTTGGATAGCAGCCATCCTGACTGGCGTGTAATGGTACCTCATTGTGGTTTTGATTTGCATTTCTCTGATAATGAGTGATGGTGAGCATCTTTTCATGTGTTTGTTAGCCATCTGTATGTCTTCTTTGGAGAAATGTCTGTTTAGTTCTCTGGCCCATTTTTTGATTGGGTCATTTATTTTTCTGGAATTGAGCTGCAGGAGTTGCTGTATATTTTTGAGATTAATCCTTTGTCTGTTTCTTCATTTGCTATTATTTTCTCCCAATCTGAGGGCTGTCTTTTCACCTTGCTTATAGTTTCCTTTGTTGTGCAAAAGCTTTTAAGTTTCATTAGGTCCCATTTGTTTATTTTTGCTTTTATTTCCAATATTCTGGGAGGTGGGTCATAGAGGATCTTGCTGTGATTTATGTCGAGAGTGTTTTGCCTATGTTCTCCTCTAGGAGTTTTATAGTTTCTGGTCTTACATTTAGATCTTTAATCCATTTTGAGTTTATTTTTGTGTATGGTGTTAGAAAGTGTTCTAGTTTCATTCTTTTACAAGTGGTTGACCAGTTTTCCCAGCACCACTTGTTAAAGAGGTTGTCTTTTTTCCATTGTATATCCTTGCCTCCTTTGTCAAAGATAAGGTGTCCATAGGTTCGTGGATTTATCTCTGGGCTTTCTATTCTGTTCCATTGATCTATATTTCTGTCTTTGTGCCAGTACCATACTGTCTTGATGACTGTGGCTTTGTAGTAGAGTCTGAAGTCAGGCAAGGTTGATTCCTCCAGTTCCATTCTTCTTTCTCAAGATTACTTTGGCTATTCGAGGTTTTTTGTATTTCCATACAAATTGTGAAATTATTTGGTCTAGTTCTGTGAAAAATACCGTTGGTAGCTTGATAGGGATTGCATTGAATCTATAGATTGCTTTGGGTAGAATAGCCATTTTGACAATATTGATTCTTCCAATCCATGAACACGGTATGTTTCTCCATCTGTTTGTGTCCTCTTTGATTTCTTTCATCAGTGTTTTATAGTTTTCTATGTATAGGTCTTTTGTTTCTTTAGGTAGATATACTCCTAAGTATTTTATTCTTTTTGTTGCAATGGTGAATGGTATTGTTTCCTTAATTTCTCTTTCTGTTTTTTCATTGTTAGTATATAGGAATGCAAGGGATTTCTGTGTGTTAATTTTATATCCTGCAACTTTACTATATTCATTGATTAGTTCTAGTAATTTTCTGGTAGAGTCTTTAGGGTTTTCTATGTAGAGGATCATGTCATCTGCAAACAGCGAGAGTTTCACTTCTCCTTTTCCTATCTGGATTCCTTTTACTTCTTTTTCTGCTCTGATTGCTGTGGCCAAAACTTCCAACACTATGTTGAATAGTAGTGGTGAGAGTGGGCACCCTTGTCTTGTTCCTGATTTCAGGGGAAATGCTTTCAATTTTTCACCATTGAGGGTGATGCTTGCTGTGGGTTTGTCATATATAGCTTTTATCATGTTGAGGTATGTTCCTTCTATTCCTGCTTTCTGGAGAGTTTTAATCATGAATGGGTGTTGAATTTTGTCAAAGGCTTTCTCTGCATCTATTGAGATAATCATATGGTTTTTATCTTTCAATTTGTTAATGTGGTGTATTACATTGATTGATTTGCGGATATTGAAGAATCCTTGCATTCCTGGGATAAAGCCCTAAGGAGAAAGCAGTCTCCTGCCAAAATGACTTGCAGCACCCCACTACTATTCTGGGGACGTAATCCATCTGGGCACAGTACTTCATGAGGAAGTGTTTCAGTTGATTTTGTGGTGTTTCTGCCACCTACTTTACAACAGAATGTTACTGCCAACAATAATAAAAATAACTAGGCAAATGTTATTCTCACGGTTGTAATCTCACATCATTATTTCTTAAACAATCAAGAAAGAAGCTGCTTTTACAAAGAATTTTACAAGCCTAAGAAATATTGTTTTATGAATTTCTTTTCTAGAAATAACTGGTTTTGATATGCTTTATAATAACTGTATTTCATGTGGTTTTTAACAAGACCCTTTTTTATTATTATAACTGGGAATGACTAAATAATATATTTCATCCCTGTGTTTAAAATATTTGCATTCTTTCAAAACTTTATTAACTTTCAAAAAAATTTGAATCTTTCAAAACTAATTTTCATGTTATATGGAAATTACATTTCAAACAAGGTCACATATCTAATATACATCTCCATGTACATTTGTTCATTTCAGGAGTATTTTTCAGGGCATCCTAATAATAGACTACAAGCTACAAAATTCAGTAAATCCCCTAGTGCCTTTGCTGATCCAATATCAATAAACTACTTGGTCCAAATTGACATCATTATTACTGTGTTGAATAAATGGTCTGTATTCACTTCAGATGCTAATGCAAAATTAACACAGAGTAGAATCAACAAGTGCACTATGCGGAACTAAAATAAAACACCACTTTCCAGGCATGTTTGGAATAAAAAAAATGTATAACCGCTTCTTTATTAATAAAGTTGTGCAATTGTTGGGCTTTTGCCTTGTTGTATGATTATTTAATTAAATGTTTAGAAAAACAAAATATGAGCCCTCACATTAGTTGAAGTTGACTTTGAATGTTATCCCAGTTTGGCAATAGGTTTGAGGCAGTATTTGGTAAATTAAAAAATATATACAGACTCATTATCAGCTCCCATAAAGTGCTTGATCACACATGTCCTCCTGTAGACCACAGGCTTGACCACTGTCATGCCACAGAGAACTCATCTACTTAAATTTAACTCTAATAGACACCATCCTGCCTGCCTTTAATCCTATCTTTCTTTGCCCAGTGGAAAATTTTATTTGGCAAAATAATTAATTGGGTCCAGTCTTCTGAACAATTGCTATTTCCAGGTTATGCCTTTATACCATTAATTTGTTTCCTGAACTCCAGAAACTGCTCCCTAATATAAGATATACTTTGCACTTGGTGGATCCCTGAGCAAGATACTTTAACAGTATGAAGTGCTGAAATGCTTGTGTCCTAGACTTGGGCTGAGAATCTTAGCCTTTAGAAAACTCATTATGCGATGGCATAATTTAGTGAAATATAACTTTGTGTGTTATATACATATTCCTTTCTCTTTTATACATTCTCCTTTCTCTGTTTATACATTTTCCTTTCTCTGTCATTTCAATCATATTGAATTGTGAGGTTTTATTACCTCAGGAATTTTAGTAGAGCAGTAAATAGGAGCTGCTTGCAGTCCATGCTCCTGGTAAAACCTTAAATGCACTGCAAACAAGAGCTTTGGGTCACAGAGCAGGGGAGACAAGGTCACGGAAATTAGGGAGGATATAAAGGGAAGACTCATAGTTCTTGGCTGTGTCTGTGGTTACAGATTTTGACAGACAGAGGTGCAGGGCACTCAGAGCCTACTGTGGATGTCCCAGGCCTGCTTCCCTGGGGAGCAGGGAAGCACACTTCTATCCAGGCTAACCACAGCAGGCTGTGAATGCAGACATTTGTTAGAACTCAGAAGTGCAGAGACCGGTCCTGTTCCTCTGCTCACCCTTCCCTTTCTTGTCGCTCATCTTTTCTATCCCAACTCTCCTTGAATCCCTTTCCCATCCTTTCCCTCAGCCCCCATTTTGCTTCCACTGCTCATCTTCCCCACGCTCTCCACACACCCCCTTCCTTTGCAGAAATTCCAGGAGTCCATTCAATTTTTTTTTTAAACTACTGCCAAAAAATAATTTAATATAAAACTCCACAAAGATATAAATAAATATATAAGATATAAATGATATAAATAAAGATGAAATAAATGCCACTATTCTTGCTGTTCTCTCTCAGGCAAGGCAAGTCATTTGTGGCCAGGTCCCTGAAGGAGGGGTGGGCGTTCTGTAGCCATAAGTAGCAGCCAGGGGACATGGTGCTAGAGTTGGCATTTGTCCTTTGATGGTTATGGGACAAAAAGGGGAGAAAAACAACCAGGCTTACTTGGTACAATTCCCATTGAAGGAAAGTAGAAGCCAGCAATAGCATCTAACACAAGATGTGAGGGAGGAAATGCTTACATTCCCTCCTTGCAAATATCTACCTTGATCATCACTTCAGTGAAAGGATGCAATATTTTCAATTAGGATGTAAACAATTTCAGGACTCATGCATGGTACATGTGATTAGACTCTGTTAATGACAGAAACAGAGTCCATCTTTTTGGTCACGTCTTTACTGAATGTCTAGGTATTCTTAAGAATTCTTAATTGTTTATTTTTATTTTAGGAAGATTTTCACCCTTCACTCTAGTGAGTGCTGCCTGACAGTTCAGAGTATGAAATAGTTCTCGAGAAGTCCCAGAGCAGCTGCAAGCTAGAAGGATGTGGAAATGGTGTCACACAGGAAGTAGCCTGGAGGGTGGAATTCTGCCCAGGGGGTTCCTCTTTAGCAAGAACGCAATTTGAAGTTACTCTTCTGGCCCAAAGAAGTTTGTATGTATGACACCATTTCTTCACAAATCAAAACTGCCGGAGGCAGAGTTGATATACGGAGAAACATAGCCCACGACTGAGGGGCAGTTGAGTAGAGACAGGACAGAACTACAGGGGGAAGAAAAAGATGGCAGAGGAGGGGAGAGGAGAGTGTTGCATACAGATGAACAGCCCTGGGGGAGGAGGATCTAATGACGGAGACTCACTTTCCAGAACAACCTGAAGATGAAGGGAAACTCCCTGAGACATGAGGAATTAAGATCAGAAGTATCAGAGCTACTGAAACTCAGTTGAAAAATATTCTGTATATGCAAAATCTTAAAATTGAACACTTAAAGGCAAAGTAATAGTATTATGTACAATTATTATTTGTTCATAGAAAAACCCTATCAATACAGGGTAAACTGAAAGAAGTTACAGAAAATAGATCTTGAAAAATGGAGATGATTTCCTGATTCAAAATTCACTATATTAAATTTTATTTCTCATCAATGACATACAATTATGATTCACTTATTACATATAATTATACTTATGTTAACTGTTTTATCTGTCAGTCTGTGATATGAATTCAATCATCCTCACTGCATTTCTTCTGCAGTGTACTGGTCTGTGTTAAAGTGACCCTCTAGCTATTGCTACAGTTTTATCTAGATTGAATGCCCACCAGCTGATGATTAGCACAGATTTGTATAGAGTGGACATGACCAGATGTCCAGAACATCTGTCACAGCAAAGCCTTAGCTGGAACTATTTCTGTCTCTCTGTGCAACATATGATATGTGCAATCAATTTTGTTCATTCTTCAAATATTTATTGAATGTATACCATGTACAAGGCACTGAGCAGGGCTGTTAAGGATATTAAGTTAGCAAGTGGAAAAGAACAATATTGGGAATACTGGAAGGTAAGCAAATTCCTTTTAATAAGCTACCTTATGAAATAAACCTTAGGGCACGTGGACCTTAACTTGAGAATTAGATATTAGCTTTTTTATCTTAATGGATTCAATATTTTAGTCCCAGAGAGGAGAAAAAAGGATGCTGAACACTGAAGCACTGAAAACTGAACATTTCTCCCAACCTCACAAGTCAAGAGAATGTCTGTGTGTGTGGCCGGTGAATGTGTGAGCTGCAAAGCTATTCTGAATTATTACTGCTAAACCATGCTTTAATAATTGGGGAACCATTGTACCATCTGTATTCACAGTCTCACACAAAACTATCAGGCCAGAGTGATTTTTCTGTAATCTGGATGCCCATTTTAAAAATAAATTCATTTAAGACATTCTTAGTATATCATACTGAATGTTAATAAGCCTGTAAGACAAAAAAAAGTCCACTGCATGTCCCGTTTTCATTCTACCTAACCAGTTTTGTGGCACCAGTGTCTTTCATCCAGGTGTCAGTGAAGAGCTAGTTAAAATAAAAATTCCTAAAGAAAAAAATGCATGCTTTTTGGATCCATTTCTCTTCTTCCATTTCAATATATTTTCTAACATTTAAGTGCTGAGAAAAATTTCCCTTTTTGTTATCCTCCATAAGCAGGTGGCAGCTGAAGTTGTTCAATTACATGCTTTGTTGAATAAAACCTTATAAATAATGTAGACTGTTATTACATTTAACTAAAGCTTATACTCAAATGATTTTTCCTTCTGCACTTATTTCCAAACATTTTTCACCTAATGCTTCACCTCCAGCCCCGGTAAACTCCCAAAGCCCCTGAACTAGGCAGGGTCTGATTGTTTTCAAAAAGTTACAGAGTTGATCTGGAAGAGTGTTGACTTGTTGAAAAAACTGCTATTTTCTGGGTAGAGTGTTGAAAGGAGGAAACATAATGATGTTCAAAGACCAACTCATCACTGGGCCTGGGCAGGCAGACAGATAGGGAAAGCCAGGGCCAGCTTACACCTTGGAGGATACCAGTAGTCACAATGGTGATTTAAAGAAACTGAATAGGGCTGCCAGAAACAATACATGACATCCAATTAAACCTAAACCTCAGATAAGCCACAGACTCTCTTTTATAGTATAAGCATATACCGTACAATATTTGGGGCATACTTTACACTAAAAAATTATTTATTGCTTATCTGAAATTCAAATGTAATTGGGTATCCCTTATTTTTATTTGTTAAATCTAGTCCTCCTAAATCCAAAGAAAGCCTTCTTTGCTAAAAATTCTTTTCACATTGCCTAACATTCAATTAATTAACATTTTTTGATCAGTTAAGAAGCACTCTCTTTTAAAAGATAAATATTTCTGGGAATTATATGAGTTGTTCACGTGTCAATGTGAATTAATTTAAAGAGACTACTTAATTCCCAATGTCTAGCTCATTTCTCTGAATCAAAGTGGGTCAGTCAGTCAGACTGAAGGGCCTGGGACTGTTTTTTTTTTTTTTGGCGGGAAGAGGTTGATTATGGTTGAGTAGAAACTGTTAATTTCAATGGGAGGATATCTGCAGATGAACCAGTTTTGTTTTGTTTTTTTTTTGATGAATCAGTTTTAGTGAGGATTTTCTGACAGTTATCAAAGGCCAGGGAGAGACTAGACAAAGGATGGAATGGGGCTAAGAGTATAAGGTAATAGCGCCAGAGAAAGCCCACTTATTCTAGATTTTTTTTTTCTTAAAAACAGTACTTACTTCATGAGGGAATCAGCAGTGCCCCCCCCCCTTTTTTTCTTTAAGTGGATTATGGTAAATATTAAAATCAGTGGCAAGTAGATTTTCACAAATGGTGAAAAGATGGCAATTAAAATCACAAGACAGGTCAAGTTAACTAATTTCACTGTGGTTTCAATGTGTGTAAACAATGATGGTTATATTAATAACATTGGTTTCCATTTTAAACAGAAATCTCAACTAGAAGGGTCTGAAAGCCCAGCTCTTGGCATGGATTATATCCGCTCCTTCACACCCTGTTTATTCAGATCACTAAGAACGAAACCAGTAAACCTGAACAGCCATAATAACAGGAAGAAAAATGCTCTTACACATTTTCTTGAGTCATAAACCTATAAACTTTTGAGAGAGATAAAGCAATTATAGATTTCCTTCAGCCTTAGATGTGACGCAATATATTCCTAGCCCTAGCAAAAATGAAAGGATATTAATTTGGCAGCATTTAGCTCTTCTTAAACAGAGTCTAAACCATACAGTTTCCCAAGTCACCAAAGTCCACACCCTACATTGTCTACCACTCACTGGGCATAAGATAGATGTTTTCTTACAAAATGTAGCTAATACTGTTACATGTTTACCATCGTTACAAACTCCTTTCACTTTCTATGACACCCAGAAAAGTAAGATGGACTGAACAGCTTTTCAAACTTTTTGATGAATTGAACAACTGTTCATTAAAATTCATATTTTAAAGTGAAATCCTCCAGATAGATTCTAAATTTCAAAATCTAATATTTTATATTAGTATTGCTATTCATTTCTTGTAACCAAACAATCCAAGTTTAAAATTTCATTTTCCTAAGACTTGTGTATTAAAATAAATGTAATTGACCAAAATTAAATCAGACTACAGTTACATTCATTCCAATTACTAGCAAGTTACTGTACCCACAATCTGCATGAAACAGATGTCAGAACATAATAATCTATTTTGCAATGGATTTATATTTTTGCCTCCTTTTGAACAATAACATTTATGGGAAACACAGCTAAACAGCTGTCTGACTAATGGGGAAAGCTATGCAATGCACAGCTTCGCAGCAATGCACAAATGCAGTACAGACACTGCAGAGAGGCTGGAAATAAAATCACTTCTTTCAGGAGCAGCACTGCTGGCTCTCAGCTGAGATGAAACAGATTTTCTTTTCTTTTTTTAAAATTCACATAACTAATCTAACATTAATTCCCTTAAACACTGACTACATGGAAAGAATATTGTTTGACACTTTTTAGAAACTAGAGACATAGCAGTTTTAAATATTTTTTTGTCTCTCTGGTAACTGAAGTGAAGAGTCTTTGCAAGACGACTTAGATGCTACTGATTTGAATGAAGGAAAAAATGGATAAATGTATTGTATGCTTTATTTAGCTTGAGTTTCATTTTGAGGCTAGAAACAGGGTTATAAAACATCAGGGACTTAACAGCACCGATAGAGGACATGAACAGAGCTGGGGTTGACAGGCCTGTTACATGTACAAGCATTACTCAGCATTCTGGGCATCTTTTTAACCTGCCAAATTTTGCTGGCTATAAAGACAAGTCAAGACTCCTCTGCTACTGTTCAATTATTTTTCTCCCCACCAAAGAGGAAGGCAGAAAAGACAACTTTAGCATTAAGGGAAAAGGCAAACTGTGCAAATATCCAACAAGAACTAAATGAACTAAATCTCCTTTATCCTCTGTTTTCTCCCAACTCTCCTAGAAGTATAAGCAATATCATCCTATTCAACATTTGGGAGAACCAACACATGAGCCACACTGTGTTCAGTAAATGTTTTCTTGAATGAATGAATACATGAATGAATTCAGAATCAGAGGCTGACCCATGCCATCTGCTCAGTCCCAGGTCATTAGAAGGGCAAAGCCACTGTCCTCCCACATCTCATTCTAACATATATATCATTGCCAAACTAAGGGAAGTCAAACATAGAGTGATAATAAAAATTTTCAGAGCTTCATTCTGATAAAAATTCTCCTTTCTACAAAATTTAAAAATGGAACATTAAAGTTTAATTAAGTGAATTTTTTTAATTTGTGGGGAACTAAAATAATAGGGCATATTATTTATTTAATAGATACTGAACTTTGAGGATATTAATGATTTTATTCATAAAAATCATCTGGGAGAGATTTGGAAAACACAAGTCCAAGGCCACCCAAGTATTTTTGTTTCAGAGATCTGAAGTTGGGCCTGGAATCTGTTTTTAAACCACCTGTTCAGGTGATTAAGACAGGGGGGTTATACTTAATCAATGGGTATGTGTTGACAAACACTGGTATAGATGAATGAACTAGGTAAGGCATACTTTATAAATATCAAAATCAAGTATTTGATACCTAAGGAATTAAATTAATTCATGCAAGCATCAGTTTATTGATTAGAGAGAAATCCATGATTTAATAATTTAAGTAGTGGAATGGTCACTTCTGACCTGGAGGTTTATTCTGTCAACCATGAAAGCTTTGTAGTGAGATCACTGAACTCAAAGAGGATATCTTGGTTCAAGTTTTGGCTCTAATTCTTAATAAACTGTGACATTATAAATAGTCTCTTGACTTCCCTCAGTTCAGTTTCATCATTTATAAAATGTAATTAATTCTTATAATAACACTTGGGGTGCTTACTCAGCCCCAGGAGTAACCAGGGCTGAAAGACGAACCTAAATGACCATGTTTGCACCACCTGACTTTCCCATCCCTTCCAGTGGCCACAGGCTGGTAGGTGAAATGAGGACACAGATCATAGTGGAACCAATCCACAAGCTTATCTGAGCCAATAGGGTTCTCTTTTTGGAGAATGACTAGATTGGAATGAGACTTGAGTGAGTCAGAACATTAAAAGAACCTGAATGCAGTGACCCGGGGTTGAGTCTTGGAAGCGCTCTCTGGCCCTGAGCAAGCAGAGGACAGCAGCCAAAGCATAAAAGACAGAGCAGCAGAGATAAGAAGCAAGCAAGCAAATAGTAAGTGGGAGCTGTGGTGATGTGGCTCCCGACGTCTCAGTTCAGGTTAGTCTCTTCATGGCTTAGGTGTGTTTTAGTCTGTGGGATTTCCAATAAATAACCCATTTGACCTTTACTACCTTGAATGTGTTTTTATGCCTTGGAAACAAGCATTCCCTGACACCTCTCTTCCCACCGTTAAAAATGTAAGGACACTTTGCACATAACAGATTCTTCAAATTTTAACTGTCTACCTTGTAAAGGAGAAAATGAAGGGTCAACAAAGTTAGGTGCCACAGATAGTGGAGTGACTAGCTCCAGTCAGATAGTTTGTGAAGGTTTGAGATTGAAATCTGGGTCTACTGTTTTATAGTTCAGTGCTCTTGTGATAAAACCAGAAATTCAGGCAGCAGGGCTGATATTTGGTTAGAAACATTTATTGTCACAGTATGTTTTCTCACTGAGAAACTGAGTCATCCTAACTTTTCTCAAAAGTAGACTCAAGGAATCCTTCCAGGACAAATCTTCCTCAAAAAACAGTCTAACATAATTTCAAGCACTTGAACAAGCGGCTACCTGGGATATCAGAACTCTGTGTTATAAAGAATGGAGAAAACTCATGACCAGGAAAAAAAGCAGCCATTGTTACTATACCCTCAACATTTTAAAAGAAAGAAAAGAATGGCACATGGAGAATGCCTTGATTTTAAGATTGTATCCAGATGGATCTGTTAGAAGGGGTTACCTGTAAATGGAGTCTCTGTGCTGCTTAATGAATCAAGTGTTGAAAGTGTCCTTTTAAATGACCAATTTAGACCTTGCAGAATATCTGCCAGAATAAGTTTTTGTGTAGGTGATACTAAGTTGTGCCCAGAATATTCAATTGAGCCAAATTTGTTTTCCACATATAGTCACAGTTTTATACATTATTATATAATTTTTGGCAGAAATAAGAAACATTCAGAATGTTTTGCACTTCAAGATTTAAAAAATCCTAGTATAAAAATATCTAGTGTTTTAGATGTTACAAAGTAGGTCCAAATGCAGAAAGTAAGTTGCATGTGATAAAAATACCAGAAATTTCTAATTAGTTGGCATAGACGTACAGTTGACCCATAACTGCAGCCTTGAGATTGGAAGAAGATTGCCTCTTGGCAGGAAAGCTATGACTAACCTAGAGAGTGTGTTAAAAACCAAAGACATCACTTTGCTGACACAGATCAAGGCTAAGGTGTTTTCAGTAGTCATGTATGGATATGAGAGCAGGACCATAAAGAAGGCAGAGTGCTGAAGAATTAATGCTTTAGAACTGCTGTGCTGGAGAAGACTCTTGAGAGTCTCTTGGACTGCAACAAGATCAAACCAATCAGTCTTAAAAGAAATCAACCCTGAATATTCATTGGAAGAACTGATGCTTAAGCTGAAGATCCAATGCTTTGGTTACCTGATGCGAACAGCCAACTCATTCGGAAAGACCCTGATGCTCTGAAAGATTGAAGGCAGAAGGAGAAGAGGGCAACAGAGAATAAAATGGTTGGATGGCATCACAAATTCAATGGACACGAACTTGGGCAATCTCTGGGAGATGGTGAGGGACAGGGAAGCCTGGAGTGCTGCAGTCCATGGAGTTGCAAAGAGTTGGACACGACTCAGTGGCTGAACAACAACAGACATACAGTTGCAGACATATGGTAGAATGGAATTTAACAGCAACAAAAGATCACTAAATATCAATCAATCAATTAATCAACCAAAGAAACTATTAAACTACAACCATGCTCTGTTACATGCTAGGTGATCCAGGGATAGCAGAGATTTCCAGTGTCCCCTTCATTAACTTTCCTGTGTAGACAATGGGCTCTATTTATGTAACCCATGACCCTCCATGCTTCCCCTTTAGCTAGTTAATGTAAGAAGCACATAGTTAAGTTCAGGACCAAGTAGAAGTCATATCTTTTCTGGGTTTTTGGAACATCAAATTCACCAATCCTTTTAGCTTGTTTAGTCTTTATTATTTTGATTTATACTGTATTTGATTTTTTAAGTCAGATCAAATCACTTTTGGAAGAAAAAAGAAAAATCATGACGTTCTCTTGCTACAGTTTATGCCCATTGCCAGTGATTTATCTTTTTACAGAGATTAAAAAAGATCCAATTACATACTCTCCTTGCGACAAACCTACATACATTTGAAAACAGTATCACCTCTCCCTTCAGTGCTCTCTTTTCCAAACTGAAAAATTTTCAATCTTTTAAGGCAGGCCCTATAATGGATACTATGTAATTATTTGCATTATTCACCTGGTCCTTTCCGATTTCTTCCCAAATTCACTGAGCTGCTCAGAGACTCTAAAGGAATAACAGTAATTAAAAATAGCATAAAGATAATTCCTGGGTTAGGAAGATCCCCTGGAGAAGCAAAGGCAACCCACTCCAGTATTCTTTCCTGGGAAATCCCATGGACAGAAGGGCCTGATGGGCTACAGTCCATGGGGTCTCAAAAAGTAGGTCATGACTCAGCAACTGAACAGCAACTGCAACTGAACAACAATAAAAGGTGATTCCTAACTTTTGCATACATTTTCTTTACAAATTGTTTCAGTAATAGGGTATCTGTATTCACTTAGCCTGTATCTGCACAAATCAATTTGACATTATAAAAAGGGTTCAAACAATAACATCAATCTTTACATATAAAAGCATCCTATGATCCTCTTCCTACCATTAATCAGAAACGAATACTTACTGACTTCTTGTTAAACATAAGAGTCTTGATTCCATCAACTTGTGACTAGTTTTCCCAACATCTTATGATTTGTATGCTTAATAGTTTGTTCTGGATTCAAAATCTAACCTTGGTTGAACTTTAGTGTCTGTCAGCTTCTAAAAGTTTCAAATTTATCCTGTGTTCTATTCTTGAATCCCTCAGAGCTATTAATATGATTTATTATACACCATTTATACTCTAATTCCCAATTTCAACATTGAGGTCAGTGAAAAGTTATTAAACAGTAATAATCTCTGGGTTGATTTCAATAGTGTAATTAATATATTTCTCCGTGAAATCATGAAATCATTGTTAACCATATTGAATCACTTGAACACTTAACAATTAATTTTAAATTAAACTGAATTAATAAACAAATAATTTCAAGAAATCAGGCTCAGAGTTATTCTAGAGATTCTAAAATCTGTAATGCCCACTCTGGCTTTTGATTCATGCTGAATACATGCCATGTACACATTCATATCATAATCTCTTTTAATTATCTAATTATATACATGATAGTACTTAACAAAATATAAATTCTTTCATAGATGCCTTTTTTGAAAAAGTGTATTGTTACTCTCAACAGACACTGAAATTTCAACTTCTTTCATTTGGTGATCCTTCATAATTCTTACATGAAAGTTGGGAATTAATAATAAAAAAGATCATAAAAAAAAGATCAAGTACAGATATATGAAAGCATCCCCAAAGCACAGATAAGTGATATTTATTATTTTTGTCTTAGTCAACATGACTTTTTACTTTGTCACAAAGGAAATTAAATTGGTCTGACACAATCTCTTTTCACAGGCTTTAATTGTTTTTATCTGTGTTATTCTAGGAGACTATCAATTTCAATATATGTATGATTTTCATGTTTTATTTTCTCATTTTTTAGGCTACCTCAAGATATTGAGTTCAGATAAAGGTCCTAAAATTCTTTAATCATTTTTCTGAAACATCTCAAATGTGCCTTTTCACGGAATTTGCAAAATGCTGTATGCATTCACCATTTCTGCTGGAAATCTAAAAATATTGTACATTTTTAAATTTACAAATTTATAAATATATGGTAATTATACCTTGTTTTAATTTTTAAGTTCTTTCTTCCCCTTTTTACCTAGATATATGTGTGTGTGTGTGTGTGTGTGTGTGTATGTGCACTCACATGGAGCAGGCCACTTAGTTGCTCAGTCATGTTGGACTGTTTGAGACCCTTTGGACTGTAGCCCGCCAGACTTTTCTGTCCATGGGATTTTTCAAACAAGAATACTGGAGTGGGTTGCTATTTCCTTCTCCAGGGATCTTCCCGACCCAGGGATCAAACCCACATTTCCTGGGTCTCTGGTCTCCTGCATTGCAGGAAGATTCTTTATCTGCTGAGCCATCCAGGAAAGTCCTTCTTACCTTGATGAGAATGCCTTATTCCGTATATCTCCATCTCTAGTTCATCTTCTAGTCCCTGTTAATTTGATCTTTCCAAATGCCAGGGTTTAAAAGATCTGCTTTAAATAGGAATCTATTTTTTTAAATTTATATTTGAGGTTAGGCCTGGCGTGCTGCAATTCATGGGGTTGCAAAGAGTCGGACATGACTGAGTGACTGAACTGAACTGAGACTTCAATTTGAAGCAAAAGATATGAAAAGATATTTGGAATGTTCAAAAGCCTATGTATTCAACTCAAATTCAGGTTAAGTTCTAGATGTTTGGAGAATTGGAAAACTTATATCCAGATACATGGAGTATCCATATTTCTTGAGAATCGTTATATATGTATTTGAGAAGAAAATAATCTAAATAATGCAGATTGCACATAAATATTTCTAAAAATAACTCCATGTTATATTGCTTAGCATATGTTCAAGCTGGTTTTAGAAAAGGCAGAGGAACCAGAGATCAAATTGCCAACATCCGATAGATCATCGATAAAGCAAGAGAGTTCCAGAAAAACATCTATTTCTGCTTTATTGACTATGCCAAAGCCTTTGACTGTGTGGTTCACAATAAACTGTGGAAAATTCTGAAAGAGATGGGCATACCAAACCACCTGACCTGCCTCTTGAGAAACCTGTATGCAGGTCAGGAAGCAACAGTTAGAACTGGACATGGACAACAGACTGGTTCCAAATAGGAAAAGGAGTATGTCAAGGCTGTATATTGTCACCCTGCTTATTTAACTTACATGCAGAGTACATCATGAGAAAGGCTGGGCTGGAAAAAGCACAAGCTAGAATCAAGGTTGCCGGAAGAAATATCAATAACCGCAGATATGCAGATGACACCACCCTTATGGCAGAGAGTGAAGAGGAACTGAAGAGCCTCTTGATGAAAGTGAAAGAGAAGAGTGAAAAAGCTGGCTTAAAGCTCAACATTCAGAAAACTAAGATTATGGCATCTGGTCCCATTACTTCATGGCACATAAATGCGGAAACAGTGGAAACAGTGGCTGACTTTATTTCTCTGGGCTCCAAAATCACTGCAGCTGGTGATTACAGCAATGAAATTAAAAGACACTTACTCCTTGGAAGGAAAGTTATGACCAACCTAGACAGCATATTCAAAAGCAGAGACATTACTTTGCCAACAAAGGTCCGTCTAGTCAAGGCTATGATTTTTCCAGTGGTCATGTACAGATGTGAGAGTTGGACTATAAAGAAAGCTGAGCGCCAAAGAATTGATGCTTTTGAACTGCGGTGTTGGAGAAGACTCTTGAGAGTCCCTTGGACTTCAAGGAGATCCAACCAGTCCATCCTAAAGGAGATCAGTCCTGGGTGTTCATTGGAAGGACTGATGTTGAAGCTAAAACTCCAATACTTTGGCCACCTGATGTGAAGAGCTGACTCATTAGAAAAGACCCTGGTGCTGGGAAAGATCGAGGGCAGGAGGAGAAGAGGACAATAAAGAATGAGATGGTTGGATGGCATCATCGACTTGATGGATGTGGGTTTGGGTGGACCTCAGGAGTTAGTGATGGACAGGGAGGCCTGGCGTGCTGCAGTTCATGGGGTCATGAAGAGTTGGACACGACTGAGTAATTGAACTGACCTGATGCTGCTTAGATTATTTTCTTCTCAAATGAATATTTAAGGATTTTTAAGAAACATATATATATATATGTATATGTGTGGGTGTGCACTGAGATTAGTAGCAGAGAATTGCATCTTTTAAGTTAGTAATATGAATGTGAGATTTGTAAATCTTTTATTAATTAAAGTTACTTGAAAGAAGAATCTTATTTTTCTTTATTACAAGAACCAATAGCTAAATTTATATGCTGAATATTAAAATTATTTGCCAACAAACATCTTTTCTACTTCTATATTTTAGAATACTGACATTTCAAGAGATTTATACTGGCACATTACATAAAATAGTAACAAAACTGTATTATATTAATATTCAAAATGAGAATGACTACATGCCTAAATAGCAATTTGGTGGGCCAATCTTTAATTTGGCATATATGTTCAAAGTGAAGAAAATATTGACTGAAATTTAGAACAATGATACAAATAAGAAATATTTGAGTTTTAAGAAGTACAACAAATGGTGAAATAATCTTATTGTATTTAACTAGTGTTTTCGAAAAAAAAAAGAAAACATAACCTCACTTTAAGACTTAAGAGTTGTACTATACTTTTGTATAACTTTGCTAATTTAAAGACAAAATTTGACAATAGTTTAAATCTCCCTCTTCTATTTCTTTGGCCAGAATAATCAATTCCTACAAAATCTATTATATGGATAACTCAATATGAAACCAAGTACGCCATGTGAGGAAATACGTCACATGTCTCCAATTCTTTCCTAGGGATGTGTGTGCTCAGTCGCTAAGTCACGTTCAAGTTTTTGCAACCCCAAAGGCTGCAGCCTGCCAGGCTCCTCTGTCCATGGGATTCTCCAGGCAAGAATACTAGAGTGGGTTGCCATTTCCTCTTCCAGGGGATCTTCCCAACCCAGGGATCGAAGCTGGGTCTCCTGCATTACAGGCAGATTCTTTACTGTCTGAGCCATCTGGGAAGCCCCTAGAGATAGTTTTTAAAATGCAATATCCCAAAATAACTAGTATAATCTTCTATATAATATTTTACTTGTTCTTTTTTAATATGTCAGCTCCAATTCTTTAAAAATTATATCAGGGTAATAACTATATAATATCATTCAGTTCAGTTCAGTTGCTCAGTTGTGTCCGACTCTTTGTGACCCCATGAACCACAGCACGCCAGACCTCCCTGTCCATCACCAACTCCCGGAGTTTACTCAAACTCATGTCCATCGAGTCGGTGATGCCATCCAGCCATCTCATCCTCCGTCATCCCCTTCTCCTCCTGCCCCCAATCCCTCCCAGCATCTGAGTCTTTTCCAAAGAGTCAACTCTTTGCATGAGGTGGCCAAAGTATTGGAGTTTCAGCTTCAGCATCAGTCCTTCCAAAGAACACTCAGGACCTATTCACTTACATTAATTACATTGATTTAATTATATAATTATATATTATATATATAATTTGTATAATTATATTATCAGGATTATAATCCTTTGAGAAACATACAAATACAGGAAATGTAGAAATTTTTCTATAATTCTATGTAGAAATTAGAATTCTTTACCACTGAGCCAGCAAGGAAGCCCGGATAGTGTTGTGAAATTAAACCTTTATCACTCTAAACTGAGGAACTGGAAAAATCAATAATATTAACTGAGCAAAAGATTTTATAGCAATAGGTACCAGTTGGGGATCCAATCAAGTGATAGAAACCACATGTAAATTTAAACAGGAAGACTTTAATATGAAGGATTATTAAGCTATTATAGCTGAGTAAATAAAAAGATGTAAGAAAAGTCTAAAAGGCTGAGGGAAGAAGACAAAAATAGAAAAGTCTAGGGCTGAGGGAGAGCATAGAAAGGAAGACAGAGAAATGTTGCCCTTCTTCAGGTGGTGCTTCAGAGCTCATCGGACAAGGGGAAGCTGAAGCCCTTTTTCTGTGCAGCAGCATAGTTTGCGGGGGTGTCAGGCCAGTGCTGGGTCATAATTGTCAGGCAAGCAGGAACAACACTTCAGAACCCAGTTACCCAAGTCTGGTTATTAAAGATGGGCCCTCAGGAGGAGTGTGGCAGTACTCTTTGAGTCAAGGAGCAAGAGGTCTCTGTGTTAGGAGGGCTGTGGCCAAGCGGTCACTGCGCCCTTACCTGGGTTCTGAAATCACCACGGGCTGCCCCAACTAGGCTGTGGCAGAATATCACTACGTGGCCCCATACACACACATCTCTAATAGACAGTGCAGAGCAGCAAGTAAATGCAAACTATAGCCGGGAGAGCAGCCCCTTCCTTCAGCAATGTTCCTTTCAGTACCCTCTACTGACAAAGCTCCCCTGACAAAAGGTTTCCCTAGTGGCTCAGATAGTAAGGAACATGCCTGCAATGTGGGAGACCTGGCTTTGATCCCTGGGTTCAGAAGATGCCCTGGAGAAGGATATTGGCTACCCTCTTCCAGGATTCTCTGTCCTGGAGAATCCCATGGACAGAGGAGCCTAGCAGACTATAGTTCATGGGGTTCCAAAGAGTCAGATATGGACCAGTTGACTAACACTTTCACTGACAAAGAACTAATGCTTAAAAACCCCTATAGCTGTCTAGGTTCCAAATGGTGAACTTAGAACTGAGAGACGACAAATTGATAACTGGCATGACATGTACAATGATTATTATTCATAATTACTGTTTTCACAGGTGATACTTCTTGATAGCTACATATATTTCATTTATATTCATCAATCAGATACTTAATGCTTATTTTTTTTGTAATCACCTTAACCACTTTTATAGGCCAATGGAGAGCTAAATTTGTTGTCACATAGACTGTTAATCTCTTATCCACTGGCACATCTCCAAAATAAATAGCAAGTCATCTTTAAATTCCCACAAGCATTTATCTGCAATTCTCATGTTACTTGCCAACTTTTACCTCTTATTATATTTACTTGTGAATGTCTTATTTTCTGTCTTAATACATAAACACCTTGGGAATAGCATCCATCCTTGCATTTTTCACTATAACATGCAAAGTGCATACTTGTGAAAGGCACACAATAGTTTCTGCATTAATCAATAAAATATTATACTTGGAATAACAATGCCATCTCCCAAGAGTGAGCGATACAGCACAATAGTTAAAAATTCAAAACCTACAGCAAAAATAAAAGCCTAAAACACAGAACATTTATTTTCAGATCATTTTATAGTAAAAGGTCTCATAAAGTGACCATATAGTTTCCTTAATATTTAGACATCTGATATTTATAAAGTACCAAAGACTTTTATTCTGATTCATTCTTGAATAAGAAGAGAATATTACTTTGATAAAATTTTTTATCAATTTAGCTAATCAATTTTTTGATTAGCAACTAATAGGACACTGGCCAATTGATTTTTGAAAAAGACACCAAGGCAATTTGATGGGGAAAGAATTAATTTTTTTCAACATTTGGTGCTGGAAAAACTAGACACCCACATGCAAAAGGAAGAATTCGGGACCATGTATAACACCACACAAAAATTAATTCAAGATGAATCATAGATATAAATGTTAAAACTAAAACAATAAAAGTGTTTGAGATATACGAGTAATTCTTCATGACCTTAGGTGAGGTAATGATTTCTTAGGTATAACACCAAAAGCACAAGCAATCAAAGAAAAAAATTGGTAAATTGTACTGCATAAAAATGATTTGTAGTTCAAAAGGCAACATCAAGAAAATAAATACAAGCCAAAGAATAGGAGAAATCATTTACAAATTACATAGCAGATAAGGAATTATATGCAGAATATCTTTAAAAACCTCTTACAAGTCAATAATAAAAAGACAAAAACCCAGTGTAAAAATAAGCACAGGATTTGGATAGACATTTGCTCAAAGAAGATACACGAATCAATAAGCACATCAAACGATGTTCAGTAATCATTATCTATGAGGGAAATGCAAATCAAAATCACAATGAGATACCATATCACATCTACTAGAATGGATATAATAAGAAAGATAAAAACAAGTGGTGTTGATGATGTAGAAACACTGGAACCCTCGTATATTGCTGGGAGGAATATAAAATGGTACAGACATTTTGGAGAACACTTTGGTAGTTTCTCACAATGTTAAACATAGGTATATTGTATGACCTAGTAATTTCACCCCAAAGCAAGAAAGGGAAATGCAAACATATACACATACAAAAACCTGTACGGGAATATTCAGAGCAGTCTTATCATAATAGCCAAAAGGTAGAAACTTCCCAAATGTCCATTAACCAGTGAATGAATAAACAAATATGGTATATGCATACAATGAAATATTACTGAGCAATTAAAAATAATAGTACTGATACATGCTGCAACATGGATGAACCTCAGAGATATAATGTTAAGTGAAAAAAACAAGACACAGAAAATAACATAATGCATTATTCAAATTCATATGAAATGTCTAGAAAATGCAAATGTATGGAGACAGAAATTAAATGGTGTTTGCCTAGGACTGACAATAGAAGTGGGGAGTGAATACAAATGTGCATTAGGTTTCTTTTTGGCTCAATGGAAGTGTTCTAAAATTAAGTTGTAGTAATGGTTGCACAACTCTATAAATATACTAAAAATACTGAATTATAAAAGAAACTCATGCCACAATGATAATCATGTAAACAGTGATAATTATTGACTCCCTTTCTTTTCTGTTTATGAACCAGAATGCCTTGATCATTTCTTTATGCGTTACTCCTCTAAAGGAATTCAAGAATTTTATAGAAATAATAACTGTAATATTTGAATTATTACTATATTTCTTTACATAATTTTCTTTTTGCCTAACGTCAAAAGTGATTATTCCTCATGGAATGTCTATTAATTACCTTTGGTGTTACGTTGGGCATTACAATAGAGAAAAATCTTTGTTCCAAATTTAAATTGAAATTTTGAATCCAAAATTATGACCAGTCAAGGCACAGCACTGCATTTTCATTGAAATAGCATACATAAATAAGAATATTGATTTTATTAAGATCAGTAATGCTGAGGTTTAGAGATGGTATGCAATATATTCAGAGCCTCAAAGAAGCAATGAAGTCTATGTTTTTAAAATATTTTTTATATAGCCAGCTTATATTTCTTAGAATTCAAGTACTTAAAAGATGGTATCCTGAAACCTAGTGTTATACATAGTAGACTCTCAACACATATTTGTAAAGTGAGTGAATAATTAGTGGACGAATGACAGAAAATAATTTCTTGCTGACAAACTTCCTGACTGCTCTACTCCAAGGCCCAGTAACCATGAATGCTAAAACATTTAGTATTTACAATGTTTAGACAGTGTTATTGGTCAATGTTTCCTGCATTTGTCTATCAGATTGAGCAATCAGTATAAATGTTCATCATAAATATGATATGGACTCAACTTACTATAATTTTAAATAATTCTAGATAGTCATATATAACATTACATTTTATATGCCAACCATTTCACTCTTTTTGTTAGTTTTTTGATTTTGGTTAAGGAGTTTTTGGCTT